>NW_017253372.1:776501-979932 GCF_001642045.1 Paraphaeosphaeria sporulosa | reverse complement strand
TAATCCACTATTACGTAAGAAAATCTTTCTTTTAGACTTTTATGATTATAATTATGTTAATAAGGCATTCCGATACTATTGGGGTCCTTGGGGCGTACCGTTGGCAATGGCGTTGTATGGCTTGGGCCATACGCTCAGATTGGGGACGATAACACTCGTGTTTACCAATCATGACATGCCAGATTCGGTGCAATGGCATAGTTGACGGTATCCCCACGCTGACTCGACTTGGGCCGCCATCCTTTCGGTTCTCACAAACCCATTTTTGAAATCACTTCGTGATGGTTTCCCCACCTAACTGCCTTAGATCACTGCTTCAACGAATAGGATCGATACTCTGCCGTTGTCACTTTAGTTGATGCCAACAATTGCAATCGTCGCCAGACAAAGACTATTCTAGACTGGTGTTCAGTAGCATGTTCCTCTCTTCGCGAGCTGCACGTGTATATTTGCGCTGGAAAATATGCCCCCTTTGAGACGTTAAATGATATCTCATGGCCGATGAATATGACTTACCAGGCACCCGACAATCGGTGAGGTTTGTCAAATGATTGTTACGCTAGCTACATCCATTGGTGTCATCCCTATCTAGTCTTTGCAATTCCTTGAAGGTGGCACAGAACCCTGTGTTCTAGAACGCCTGTGCACGAAGACCGTTTCTCAGAAATTTAATTTTCGGCCCCGCATTCCAGGAAGACGGCTGGCTCCGAAATTTGGTCTGGTATGCAAGTGAACATACCAGAAATGCATGAGTGCAGAGTAAGGGCAGCGAAGAGTCGACTGACATGTCACGTCACATAGCAGCGAATGCAATACCTGTGGTACTTAAGAGCCTCGGCTGAGTCCTCTCATTCGCACCACGTCCGATATTCACCTTCGATCGCTCATGCTCTTCTGCCTTCTGAACAAGAAATCTCTGAATCGGCGAACATGAAGGCCCTTCTGCTCGGGCTGAAAGGCGCTGGCGTATTTGCATTTCTAGCTGGAACTGCAGCACGTGATATCCAACCAAAGATATGTTCCCTCCTACAGATAGGAAGACTTCGGCTAACTTGAGATACGATGTTGTAGTAGATTCGCTCAACAAACGTGCGGATGCCGCTGTCGACGCCGGGCGTGGCGGCGGGCATGGCGGCGGCGGCGGCGGTGGTGGACACGGCGGATTCAGCGGCGGACACGGAGGCGGACACGAAGGCGGACATGGAGGGGGCGGCGGCGGACACGGCGGATTCAGCGGCGGACACGGAGGCGGACACGAAGGCGGACATGGAGGGGGCGGTGTATACCACCCTGTATACGAAGGCCCCAAATACGTGCCTGTCCCGATCTACCCCCCGTACCCCTACCCCCCCTATCCCCCCTACCCTCCTCACACGAGCAAGACCAAGACCACAAGCAAGACCAAGACCACCAGCAAGACCAAGACTACGAGCAAGACTACGAGCAAGACCACGACGACGACGACGACGACGACCACGCCTACGACGACGACCACGACGACGACGACGACGACGACCACGACCTGCAGTATCCCTGAGACTGAAAAGACATACTATATCCCCGCAGCAGCCACCGTAGGGCAGACACTTGCGGTCAGAGTCCCTAGCTGCGCTAAAAAGATGCGCTTCATCGTGAGAGGAGGAGGAGGCGGGGGCCCAGTTGACTCTCAGGCTGTCGACCCACTTGGCGGGGTTAAACAATGGTTGGGTTACGGCGGGGTTGTCACTGGTAATTTGGATGTTACTCCCGCGCAACAATACTTTCTCGTTGCTGGAGGAGCAGGTGACAAGGGTGGGAGCTTTGGTCAAAGTGCGTATGGCAAGGGTGGCCTCGCGGCAAATGGAGCAGGAGGCGGTGGTGGTGCGTCTGCACTGTTGCTGGGCACTTCAGCCCTTGGGGAGGAGATTGCTGTTGCGGGAGGGGGAGGAGGCGACTCGACTGCCGTTGTCCCTTTCCAGGTTCCAAATAGCTGGTCGTTAACGTACACCAATTCCGGCAACGCTGGTATTCAGGGCGAGACGAAAACACTGACCGCGCCACCGCAAGATACTTTGAAACTTCAAACCGACGGGGGATTTCCAGGAACTCTGCTTACACCCGGGACAAAGGGACTCTTCACCCCATTATCCGTTACGACGGCGATTACTGGGAATAATGCAGTTGGCCATGATGGAGCAGATGGAGTTTCTTTTACCTATTCAGGCACCTCGAAACTAGGTTCAGGTGGAGGCGGAGGAGGCTTTAATGGAGGCGGAAGCGGAGCTGTAGGCAGTGTGGAGGCGCCCGGCAACAAAATTGTTGTACTCTCTGGAGGTGGTGGGGGTGGATATAACTACTACCAGATTGCTAAGGTTACCCAGGGCACTTCAACGGTTGCTTCAAGCAACACCGCTGGCAGTGTGTTTGTTGAATTTAGCTAGTTACCTATTCTCTCTGAATAGGGTGTCCAAGGCATGTTCCTTTAGATAGTTCTACTACTACTACCGCATCTTGGTAGGCCGTGCACACCGTCACCTTATGCATACCCCCATTCAAATCTTACTTAGCCTGCAATATAAGGATGTACAGAGAGTAACAATCAGTACTGTCATGAGATTTTTTGGAGTTAAGGCCTCCTAAACCTAGCTCCACAAGAGAATTAATGTACTACCATCATCTTGTGAAAAATTCCTTCAAGTCTACAACTATTTCACTTGCTTAAGAAGCGGCCGCTCTAGGCGCAATGTTGCGGTTGAGGATAAACCGCACGTTGGGCAGAAGAAATTGTTAGGCACTGAAGATTGATTGAATACTAGCTACTGTGGTATATATATGTGTGCGTGAAGCGATGTAGTACAGAGCATGGGTAAGCGATGCTGGACCGAGCCATGGTGTTGAGGTTAACAGGGTAAACCGCGACACGCAATGTTTCGCGCGCATAGGCACATCTCAAATTTCACATGACCCCCAAAAACGGTGATAAGTTTGAGCGTCTATGGCGACCATTTCTGGGTCTTTTATAAAATCTTTTAGTCTCCAGGCACCCATTACTCTTCATGTCAGTCGAAGAGTAGTCACACTGTAGGCCAGATGCTGCATTTGTGGTATTTGAACTATTTGAACAACTCATCAGACAAGGGACATCCACTATTGCCGTGGCTACCGTTATTTCCGTCGCTTTCAGGGTTTTTGGAATTGTCGGGGCTATCTTCGGGAATTGGGGGTCTACCCAAGGATCTCGCCAGCTGATAAGACTTTCGCCGTCCTTAAAATTCTGCAGAGTATCATTGACTCGGTTTTGATAGCTATAGCAAGAGTGGCCATAGGAGCCACATTCCTCAAGGTACAAGCTAACTCGAAGGCATACGTACGTATGTGAGTCGACATACTTTTTCCCCAAGCGAAGATAGCCATAGTGTTTGTCGTCATGCTGCTTAAGATTGTTCGTGTTGAAACCCACGCGGCGACCTTCTCCGGTCCTCATTTATCTCTCACTGCAAGATTATAGTCCACTGTGCTTGTCTTCCCAATGGTACGTGCCTTGAAGCGCTCATTCCTGCAACGTACATGTCCTGCTGCCTTAATCGGCAAGAACTGTCTTCGGGAGACTGCAAACCCAACTCTAGGCATAAATTGTCTCGGTCGTAGAAAGCCTCACGTACGTGTGCTCGTGCGACAACATCTTAGATCACAAGCAAAGGGCTTGGTGGAGTCCAAGGGCTTCTCCATGTTGCGGCTGATGTTCACCTGGGTCATGTTCGCCGCACATTTCAAAAATGCACTGGCGCAAGCTAGTATGCCAGCCTAAACCTGGGAACGCCAGGCATTAGAAGTATCCGGTTTTACATCAGGATTCACGACTGCCGTGATAGGGTCTGTAATGACAACCAGGTCTTCGTCGACACCCTTGGAAAGAACTGAACCCAGCTTGAGAGGGGGTAAATGATCAAAGGTTCAGTTTTCCTCGTAAAACCAGCGGTGTGGTGTGGTGTGGTGTGAGAGAGAGGGCGAAAGAGTTAGAGAAAGTGTGCTGTAGGGCGCTCCTTCGGGTCGCAACGCGTTGGCACGAAGCATGTCATGTTGGAACTCTTACATGCCCTCTTAGACAAAAACACTGTTCCAAGTTGCTGTGACTAAGACGAAAGGCCGAGTAAACCCGTTTGCTGTTACTATACTCTTATCATTATCATAGTCTGGATTTCTAATCAGAAGTTTCATTGAACAATATGTGAGGCGAAAATTTGCTGCAACAGAGATGTCGCAAGTGATCCGGATCGCGAGATGAATCTAATCTGGATAGAAAAACGTTGTGCAAGAAACGTTCGCGAACCTACATAGTTTCCCAGAACTGCACAAAACCCATTCTTCAATTGAAACTGCCCTTGCCTTTAGTAGTACACAGATTGAACGTGTTTCTACCAGGGGGAATATTCTGAGTTGTTCCCACCTGAATTGCTTGCCTGCAACTACTCCCAGATCAAGACTGAACAACAGTTTTGCAAGGGTGAGCCGCATCTCAGCCCACGCTAGATGTTGGCCCATGCAATTTCGTGGACATGTGCTGAACAGCTCAATTACTTTTCGTTAATAGTAGTAAAACGGAGAGCTTTCCTTGCTGCACGCTTCCGGAAGCCATCGTTCAGGTTCGAAAGATGTAGGTCATCAAAGTAGGAAGGCTTACGAGTAAGTTTCCATGCTTGTATCGATACCGGTGTCTGTATTGTTATATCAGAATTGCGCCTTTGTAATGAGTGGTGGGACTAAACCTACTTCCCCGGCAACCATATCCCGCAAACTGAATCTGCGCCATTGGGAACTCTTCGAGGAAGTACCCACGGTATTGCGGGGCAGAGCCGCAGAGCTTCCTGGATAACAGCGATGAGATATGGGGGGTCATGAAGAGCAGCGAGTGTAATATTTTCCGTACTATGGAACGCAAAGCGTATTTCTGTAGTAAGTATTGCCAACTTCTCAGGATGCGCCGTTAGGAATTTACCGCTCCACACAAGGTTGTGGCAGTTGTTTCACTCCTAGCGGTCGTAAGTATCATGAACGTAGCACAGATCTCACCGTGTGGCAAGCCCTTCTCTTTGTCCCCTCGCGGTATAACATGGGACATAAGGTCTGGTCAATCTTATTCCCAGTAAAGTCTGCGGTCTACCTTGTCCACAATCTGGAGATAATGATCCTTCTGCACCCAATTCAAAGATCGTGGGACGCACTTCATGAGAATAAACTCGACCCAGGGATAGAACCGTGCGGAAAAGATGAAACCAGTAGTCTTAACACGATTGAATAGAAGATCAATCCATGGATTATAAATAGATTTCTCCAAGCACTCAAATGATTCGCCGAATCGTAAGTCACTAAATATGTCGAACGTGGTATAATTGAACCATGGTGAGATATCAATCTCGAATGATAGGTCAGAGGGCGCTTGATCTTTTAATCCTTCCACTAGGAGATTGACATATATCTGTATGAAAGGGGGCGCGAGGCGTGAAGCCCGGTGCGAGCACTTTTCTAATCCTCGAATGCACCTTAGGGTCGATCGCGTTAATGATGGAATTTGGATGACCTGGTTGTGAGCTCCACCATATGGGATCCTTAAGAAAAGGCTGATGGTTTGGACGAGGTAGGTGGATATTACCCCATGCTTCATTTGACGTGAATATGACCTCATTTGGCGCGATTCTTAGAACAGGTCCATAATTCCGATGCAGGGTCTCGATGTCGCGGACTATAGTGCCGCGAAGAAGAGCCCAAACAAAGGGCAGGCGAGAGCAAAACCAGCTTACAGGGCCAGCAATGCGTGACATCGGATGAAAGTACATATCGTAGATAATTCCGGTTGAAAGGTACTAAGATCTTAATACCTTGTATAGGCATCCACGATAATCTATAAAAACGTACCACGAAGAAGGCTACAGTCACTTCCTGCCATAGGTTGCTGGCGGTAAAGCCAACTTGTAAGCTATCGACAATCATTTGCAGTGTAACATGCGTGGAAAATATATACACTTACGCTATATTTACGTACAGAGAGAAGTTATAGAGTACTAGGTTGTTAATACTGCGTCTCGAAAAATGCTAAGTAAAGGGAAGAGGCATGTGATCGTTATAGCGAGTGCTCGGTTTCACCTTACTAGTGCGGCGTGGTCATCCGTACTAGGGCCATTCTCGGTTTATGATTGCATAAACATAAGCGCTACTCTAGCCAACTAATACGATTTACCCTCTCTATTGACCAGCCGGCTGAGCTCTCAGGACAAGGCCAATCTGCCTAAGCCAATATACCATTTTTCGGACCCTACGTGAACTCCCCAACACCCCTAGCTTCCTCGGCCCATCTCTCGAGCTCCACACCTGACCGGACCCTGCCGCAGCCCTTCTCGATTTCTCATCCCCTGTCTGCTGCAGCTGCGCATTGTAATTACTGACAACATCTTGCGTCATCGCGGACGTATCTGGCCGCTCCTGCAGCGTGCCATCGGGATTGAACTCGTAGCGATGCACAAGGCCTCGATACTTTCCCTGTGGTAGACGGGTGCCTGGTAAGGTGGGGGTTGGATCTCTGTGGCGGGGAAGAGCCGGTGCTGCAGATGTCAGACTTCTCCGATGGAGGGGAGGGGAGGTGGGGCATACGGTTAGCTTTGCTGCCGCTGGCTCGGACGCTGACTTTGCTCCCGACGACTTGAGCACTGGCTCTACTTCCGCTCGTATGTTTCCTGGACCTGCTTCCGTGAATCGAGGGGCTTGCTCGACTTGCCTGCCTCGACGCGTTCAGTGGTATTGAGAGTCCGGAGCTGCATTGGCTTCTTCAAGTCGGCATATTGTTATGCTGTTTTAGTTTTGGAGTTGTGTTTGATAGATTGCTTTAATCCTGTAGATTAAGTATGAAGCTTGAGTGGTATTGTTGTAGGGCTATACATAGTCTTCGGACACGATGCGTGAAATG
Source organism: Paraphaeosphaeria sporulosa (assembly GCF_001642045.1). Taxonomy (NCBI): domain Eukaryota; kingdom Fungi; phylum Ascomycota; class Dothideomycetes; order Pleosporales; family Didymosphaeriaceae; genus Paraphaeosphaeria; species Paraphaeosphaeria sporulosa. The sequence goes on along the minus strand of NW_017253372.1, from coordinate 972,995 downwards.
CTTCGCGCTGTCATACCGTTAGTTCTGCATACGACAAAAGTCACATGTGCCTTATATCATCATCCCTGTATGCTTCAACCGTAATTCCTGTTAGTGAGAAATCACTTGGTCCAATTCACTGTATACTGCCTATGATAATGTCGGCCATACACTGATCGCGCGTCACTTCTCTCTTCGTGCAATGTTTTGTTCCATAATCAAGAGATCCACCCTCTGACCGCATCTGCCAAATATGTACAGGAAACTTCGCTAAATTACACTCGCAATAGCACACGGTATCAGTGCTATCTTCTTCCTGGCCCATCTAATCTTTGAAAAAGTTCGTCATCCCGAGCGCCTTCCGGGTCTTGACATGCATAATAACATAAACAACCACACCGAACCCCAACATGCCCGATATAACGCCAAAGCCGAGCAGATACTTCGGTTTATCATCTGCAGGGAAGAGATACGCGCCGTAGATTTGCGCAAGGTTGCCAAGCGCATTAACAAGCGCAAGTGCGACACCGCGCACCTCGGGTTCCATGTCTCCGAAAGTGGCACCGGCGTAGGATAGGGAGATGGCGTTGGACGCCCACAGCCCAGCAGCCATGAGTACAAGAAGCACGTAGCGCGCGGTGAAGTTGTAGATAACGCAGACGAGGATGGAGGTTATGAGGGAGAAGCAGAGCCAGCAGGCGATGATGAGGCCGCGGTGGTTGGGCACGCGATCGGCGAAGACGGCGGTAATTGCTGTGCACATGAAGGCGACTGCGTAGATGGGGACCGTCATGTATTGTGCTTGGACGGTGGAGGTGTAGCCAAGGCCGTTTACAAGGGTTGGGTAGAAATAGGAGAGTGTGGAGGAGCCGACGATCACCTGAGATCGTTAGTTGGGTGGGGATAGAGGTGGAAGGTAGGAAACGTACCATGTATCCGAAGATGAAGCCGATAGTGCGCCAGTCTCTAATGGCGAGGACGAAGGACTGTGCCTTGCTCATACGCTCAGCGCCTTCTGCGCGGGCGGTCACGCCACCCTGCTGCAGGCGGGCAACGGCGATTGCCCTCTCGCGGTCAGAAAGTCTGGCTGTGGTCGCAGGGAAGTCGACGAGGATGAAGTAAGAGAGCAAGGCGACGAGGATGGTTGCTGCACCTTCGACGATAAACAACCATCGCCAACCCTCATAACCGGCAGCGCCGTCAAGACCGCCAGTGATGGCGCCGGCAAGGAGCCCGCCAAAGGCGCCAGACAGGATAGCGGCAGAAATGTAGATACCGAAGCGCTTAGACTGTTCTTCGCGTTTGTACCAGGAAGACATGAGCAGCAGCATGGCGGGCGCAAAACCGGCCTCGAAGACACCAACGAAGATGCGGAGGACTACCAGGTGCTTGTAGTCTTTGATAGCTGCCATGCAGCAGGTCAAGGCGCCCCATATTGTCATGATGCATGGGAGGTAGATAGAGGGTCTGATCCTGACGATCAACATATTGGAGGGCACTTCGAATACGACATATGTAACTATAATAGTTAGTGCCTATTGGATGCAAAGCATTGGTGCTACTTACCGAAGAAGACGACCAAACAGATACTGTACTGATTCGAGGTGAGGTTCAGATCTGTCTGCATACCAGCCACCTTTGCGTTTCCGATACTGTAGAGCGGTCAGTGGTCTGCAATGACAAGGAACTGTAGTTTTCTTACTTTGTACGGTCCATGTAAGAAAGGAGATACATGATCCACATTATCGGCATCAATTGGAGATCAATCCGACGAAGGAGCTTCTTCTCCTCTTCGGGTGTCCATGAGACACCACCCACAGCGATCTCAACCCTTTCGTGCTTTGAATCCATGTCTTTGGTATCGACGTCGAGGTGCTCGACTGAGTAGCGAGGCGGAGAAGTCATCGTCGTAAGGATTCGTGGTGAACCCCGTGGTACCAAAGACAGAGTGATGCGACAGGGAAAGAGACGCCTGAGCCCGACCGTTCGGTTGCTCCTCACGTCAAAGGGGTGTGGAGCAATCTTTATACAGATCAATCGTCGTCAGTGCAGAGTTTGGCGGAGATGGATGAGTGCCCCGGATTGCACCGCATATTGGACCGTCTCCGCATACGACTAGCCCTCCACCGCCCGATCCTGCGACCTGGTCCTGGACTTGCGGGTTAGCGTCGCACGATTGCCAGCTTGATTGGGTAAAATGTGGGCACCAGCTTTCCGGGGCCCGATATGAGCCACGCCAATGACAATACATGCCTCGTTACGAGGCACACCAATTAGCGAGAGCCATCCTCTCGTGTACAGGCTGAACCCCTCGTGGAAAGCCCTAGCAATGGTCGTCTCGTGGCAAGACCTCGGTTCGAACCTTTTTTGATGCAAGTATCGTGCTTCAAGCTTGATGCAGACTTGATCGGTAGAAGCTATCGGGACTGGTCTTCTCCCCGCAGAGCCCTTGCCACTACTGTTCTTCAAGTACCGGTAGCTTGCGTTGTATGTATTAAAGGGCCTCCTATCTCGTTCATTCCTAAGTCTCCCATTGTCTTACCCAATACCATTCCCTTTCACCAAACACCGTCCGACAGATCGTCGCCGCAATGTCTCCCTCCGCAATCGAAGCTACGACGACTGCTCCTCCTACTTCGGCTTCGGAGAGCGTACCGAACCAAATCGCCCAATCTGTACCTGCACCAGTGTACCTCTCAACCGAGCCAGGCCCCGACCACGACTGGAAAGTCACCCTGAAGAACAAAGTCATTGTCATTACTGGCGCGAACCGTGGTATTGGTCTGGGACTCGCAACCGTATGCCTTGCCAACGACGCGAAGGAGGTCTACTCGTTCGACCTGTTCGAACCTGGCGAGGAGTTTCAGGCGCTCCAGCAGACACACCCGAAGCGGGTACACTACGTCCACTGCGACGTAACGTCGGAAGAGAGCGTCAACAAAGCCGTGGATCAGGTCGTCGCACAATCGGGCCGGATTGATGGCATGGTTGCGAACGCCGGCATGACCAAGCACCAGCCCGCGCTAAATTTTGACCGCCCGCAGCTCGAGCAGCTGTTCAACCTCAATGTTTTCGGCGCATATTTCTGCGCAAAGGCGGCTGCGAACAAGTTCATCGAGCTCGGCATCAAGGGATCAATTGTCTTCACCGCTTCCATGACCTCGTACCGACCGAACCGCGCAGGTCCGTCTGCACCGTATGGTGGTACCAAGGCCGCTGTAAGGAACATGGCTCACACGCTCGCTATGGAATGGGCGAAACATGGAATCCGTGTCAACTCCATCTCGCCCGGATTTGTGATGACACAAATGACCTCAAAAATCCGGGAGGCTCCCGACTTCAATTTGAAGATGCAGTACTACGGTGGCATGCCCAGATTGGCCGATCCTAGGGAACTCGGTGGAGCCTACGTATACCTTCTGTCTGAGGGCGCAACCTACACGACCGGCATAGATATTCCCGTTGCCGGTATTGTCGGTGCTTGGTAGAGCGTTTATTTACATGAAGTTTCCGCGTCCCGCTGCATGGGTGGAGTATCAGGGCATTTTACTAGGATCACTGTGATAGAACGAATACCAGATCCATTTCAGACTTCCGTTTGTTTCTCGATGCTTGTGTTTGTGATCTGACTGGAAACTCGCGACAGCCAACACCCAGGCATCAAAAGCTTGCTCTTGGCCGACGGTTCACATAGCTGTGGTTATAACGATGCAGATTGACAGGTGTTAGTTAAGGAAAGGGCGGAGAACAAAGCCGAGCCGCACTCTAATCGCAGCGAAGGCTCAGGATTTCGTCCTCAACGAATCCAAGCACACTAGGTTATGCCGCGGTCTGGTACAAGCCAGCGAGACGAATACCAGCTGTGACCTTTGTAATCGTGGTTCTTGGGCATTGATGTAGGGCGCGATTGGTGTTGAGCACCTTCACATGGAGGACATGTGAGAGAAGGAACCATGGCCTGGGAAGGTACAACTCACGTGGAACTCGCGTTGTCCATCAACACCACCACCAAAACACCGAGTCCCATTGCAAACCGTCAGCTGCGGACTCCAGCGGACCTGCGCGCTATCGAACGGCTGCAGGAATCAACCCCAGGCAGAGTTTTCGCCGCAAGTGGAGTTCAGTCGTGTGGAGAGGAGCTAGTCGGGCCGGATCCGAATCAGGCGACCCCTGCTCGCAGCTGGGCAGACCAAGACCGCATGCAGTGCGCAATGTTGCTCTATCCTTCTCACCTCGAACCGAGCGCATCCCGCATCCTCGACGCGAAGGCATCCGAATATGTGAGACGCTGCAATGCCCGCCCAGAAGCCTCGGAAGCCTCGTCCCTCACGTGCGCGTGGACTGCGGACCACCACAGGTTGGTAAGCTCACCAAGCTCATCTTCGCGAATCCCTGCAGATCCCTTCAAGCTGCTCCTATGTCATTCACTGCAAGTGCTTTGCGTTTATATTGCAATATTTACTGTCTTGATACTCTGTATTTTATCAGGATGAGCGGTTCAGATTCCTGATTTCCCACGGAGCATCGCATCGCCCGATGAGCATTCTGCAGACTCTCTTATCGTCCATCACCATCGTGTTGAAATATTGCGCTGCATTACCTCGTCCTTTGGAACCCGATCCAGCTTAATCGCACGTACGAGGAACAATAAGTGGTATAACTGACCTCGATCAGCTTAACATGCCGCAAAAGGCGAGTAAAGTGTGATGAGTGTAAGCCTCGTTGCGGACAGTGCCTCAAGAGCGACAGAGAGTGCACTTATCCACAGGCTACAGACGATGGGGCAGCCACTACTGGGTCAAGTGGCCAAGAGGCTACCACATCTCCAGCCCAACCCAGGGGCTCAATAGTTGTGGATTCTCCTGCCACCCGCAAGTCAATCGGCGATGCCGACATGTCGGCGCTTGGGGAATCCCCTGAATTACGGTTTGATTTGTCGCCGCTGGCATTGTCGACTTCTCTCCCGTCACCAAATTCAGCACCGTTCGAATGGTACGACCTTCTAGCCGAGGATGCCATCAACAACATCCAGAAACACAACCTAGGCTTCGCCGAGATCTCCCTTTCGAGGAGGCAAAGTCCAGTCCCCGAGACCGAAGACGAAATTGATCCTCAACTCCAGGCAACTGGACAGAGTCGTCCTACTGACGCCGCCTTCGAAGCATGGAAGTCTCCAAACATCATTGCATTAAGCGATGACGAACTCGGCTTCTTCCATCACTATATAAATGTCCTCGCACCAATTCTGGATCTCTTCGATCCGCGAAGGTATTTCGCAAACCTGGTCCCGAAGCTTGCAGTTCATAATGTCGGCTTGTTGAAGTCACTACTCGCGGTCGCGGCTCGCCATATGGCACTACTTTCAGATCACCAAACGGCACAAAATGCTTTAAACGTCCAGACGCCAGTATCACATTCCAGTCTCCAAGATACAAATAGCCTTAACAACCACAATCCATTCCTCGAAGTCGCCACGCAATACTATTACGAGACTTTGCAGTATCTATCCCAGAATCTATTATACCCATCATACACGAAATCGACAGAAATCATATCGACTGCCATCTTGATCTCCACATATGAGATGTTCGATGCATCTGGGAGATATAGCGACGGTGGATGGGAGCGGCACTTGCGAGGTATCTTCTGGATCCAAAGATCACAAGACAACAACGGAGAGACGAAAGACGGGCTCCGCAGGGCTGCCTGGTGGATGTGGTTGCGGCAAGATATATGGGTCGCATTCCGGGAATCTCGACGCGTTCTCACCATCTGGAGGCCAACTAGAAGACTCGTGGACCTCACACCTGACGAACTAACCACACGTATCGTCTACATCTGTGCGCGATGCGTCGACTACGCCGCCAACGAGAAGCATTACGATATGAATATCAGGATCGACCAGGGCGATAAACTGCTGCAGGCCCTCGATGATTGGCATAGGATTCTGCCACCATCTTTCCAGCCTATATACGCACATTCGACTCCTCAACCAGGACTGTAAGCAAACCCAGATTTTCGAGTGCTGTGTCTTTTGTAGCCGAGAGACCCGCACGGGCTATCTGTCTACCCGGTCTTGACTCATACTGACCTTATGTCCCCATCCTAGATTCACCCCCATATGGATCCACCCGCCTTCGTACGCGGCAGCCATCCAGATGTTTCATTTCGCCCGTATTGTCGTCCTCATTAACCAACCGTCGCTCGGTGGGATGAGCGAGTTTAGTCGGCGGCAACGATTGCTCGACGAAAGCGTCGAAACGATATGCGGGATTGCACTGATGCATCAGGGCAACGATTTGCCAAGCGCGTTCGTCAATTACCAGGCTCTATACGCAGGTGAGTAAACTTTCGATACGGCCTCGAGATCTACCCTTCAAGTCATCCTCAAGTCAATGCTCGCCATGCTTCTTTTCCATATTGTTGTATGATCTAACAGGCTGACCCGGTCGCAGCAGGACTTTGCGTTCAAACGCCGGTCAAACAAAACGCTGTCCTACAGCTTCTGGAGAAGACTCTGGAGATCACAAAGTTCCCGCCAAAGACACTGCTCGACGATCTCAAGAGGTATTGGAGAGCGGAACCTTGAATAGATTGAAACGAGATGGAAGAAATGTAATGTAGCTGGGACATGTTTTCGAGCGCCACCGCCTAGAGCCTATCTAAGCTTTATGGACACTTAACAAAATCTGCAACACAAAAGCGTCGAGTCTGTCCACGCCTTTCGGATATTGACCAGCGCATCCGTCTAGTCACTTGAATGTTTCGTAGCTCGTTAGCGGATCAAACGGAACTTCGTGTCTCATTCATCAATATGGTGTCTCCAACCGTTTCATTCCGTTACTGTGGATATGCAGTGCAAATAAGCTCGCACTTGCCGAGTTAGCGGTGACGGCCTAAGCTTGTTGACAGGCTATGGCAGATAATCCGGCATCCAACTCCTTATCTTGGGGAGTAGCGGCGACCCAAAGTTTGGTTACGCCCACGTTGCGAGCCAAACCGGTCCCAAAGGAAACGCAGATGCGATTCATGCTGATGCGACCGAGATGAAGCTCGAGTCAGTCATACCATCCGGATGGATCAAATTTGCGGGGAAATGGCGCATTTAAAGCTAGACTAGGGAGTGACGTAGGCCTTCGCTTGTTGGCAGTGCCTCGAGACGGTACACACTTCCCGGTTCCCAGATCCCCCGCAATGCACAATTTTGGGTCCATAGCGCGTGCATCGAGGCGAACACGGCTCTGGGCATGTGCTCGTCTCGTATGTACCAGTGAATCAACCGCTTTGTCGGAAAGAGAGCCGCCTCAGCATTGTACAATTGCAATGGCAGTGTCGTTCCGATAGCTTTTCGACACTTAATACATTCGCGTCTTCCATAACGTCGTTTCCCGCTGCACAATCACAAGACATACTAGCATTCGAACATTTTACAATCCTCACCAGAAGTTGCAAAATGGCCCATGCAAGCCAGAACCGGACAGTGGAGATCCTGAACGCCGCGGCGGCAGGGAAATACGGTGTCCTAGCAGCAATTGCGTATGCAATACTGCAACTTCGAAGGGGAAACAACCGTATACTAACAATTCACAGATACAACATCGAACAGCTCACAGCACTAGTCCGCGCTGCTGAGGCGAAACGCTCACCCATAATCATCCAACTCTTTCCCTCCACCCTCAAGCAACTCCCCACTCTCGCACACGCCGCCGCAGCCGCAGTTAGATCAGCTACCGTCCCGCTGTCCCTACACATCGACCACGCGCAGGATGTGGACCACATCCGCGAGATCATAGCCACGCTACCGGTAGATTCTGTCATGGTGGACATGTCGCACTACGACGAGCAAGAGAACCTGGAGAAAACCAAGATCCTCGCGAAAGAATGCCACGCGATGGGTATCGCGGTCGAGGCTGAGAGCGGGCGGATAGAAGGTGGTGAGGACGGCATCGCGGATACAGAGGGTCTAGAAGGTATGCAGGAGTTCTGTTAGTATGGTCATGATGGCACTGCTGATTGCCGAGCGCAGCACTTTTCACCTCCCCCGAGGACGTCGACAACTTCATCGCCGCAGGCATAGACATCCTCGCGCCCTCTATAGGCAATCTCCACGGCGACTATGGGCCGTCTGGTCCTGCGCCTGGCCAGCTGCACTTCGACCGCCTGACGGCAATCAACAAACAGATCAACAGCCGCGTGCTCATAGCGCTGCACGGGACGAATGACTTCCCGCCGGAGCTCATGCGTCAGTGCATTGAGAACGGCGCAATTAAACTCAATGTGAATAAGCTGCTGTTAGAGGTCTGGAACGAGTTTCTGAGGAAGAATGCAGCGGAGATGCCGTTGGTGAAGCTGATTGATGAGGGCATGAAGGTGTTGCAGGCGGAGACAGAGAGGTGGATGGATATCTGTCAGAGTAGCGGGAAGGCGTAGATGGGTAGTGGTGCAAGCCAGCGATATATACATGAATTAACGGTAGTCTGGCGATTGAATGGATACCCGAAGCTGTCTCGAGGACAGATGTACGGTTTGGCTTCCGAATCTTCCTTGTCTTACAAACTGCGAACGACCAAGCCTACATGACAGGCTAGTACCTGCACTATGTCGGAGCACTATCAACATGACTACTCTGTGCCTGCGCATCCGCGCACTTGCAGCACGAGCCTGAGCGTCGGACTATGCTGTCAGCCATAGGGACAATTCTAAGCTACTTAAAACAATGCGTTTGTGCGGTTAGTGCCGTATCTGGCGTGCGAGGGCCTCTATGGGAGGATTAGAGCGAAGCTATATCTGGGGTTCGTGTGTACGGCTTGTGAGACCTTTCTGCGCACTGAACATTTGCTTGGGGTCGTCGCATTCGTTCCTTCCACCGTTGATATCATTTAGCTTGCGGGACTTATGCGAGCAGTACTAGATTATTTTGAGTAGTTAAATATGTTTAATTGCTATGACAAGAACGGGGCAGAACGACCACATGCGCACATTGATAAGGTGCGACACGTGAAGACGCGTCTTTCTAATCCAGAAGCTGACCGTAGCGTGGTCTTAGCGCGTATTTCCCTTCGCCTTCAGCCTGTCTTTCCTTGCTTTTCCTCTACACTCTCAGGCGTCTGCTCGCCGCTTGCGCTCCGGGTTGATGCTGCGCCTGCTTCTCCCCTCTTTTTGCGGCCATCTCTAATAGCTTGCCACACAGCCCAAATCTGCTGCCTTCCGTCAATGAGTGGATAAAAGCCAACAATGAATAGCGTTCCCCACAACCAAATGATCGCGATGACCAGCCATGCAGCAAAGAAACCTTTGCCGAAGATGTACTTGGAGGCGTACATGGGCAGTGGCCAGAGAACCCAATGACCCAAAAACGTAGCAAGCGCCCATACCGCAGCAATACGGCCCCATCTTCTCAGCAGCACTTGTTCGTCTGGCGACTGCGTCTCGAGCTCAGAGTTTACTCGTACAACGCTGGAGTTCCGATGCGAGATAATGGACGATGTATCAGATACCTCAAAGGCAAGGCGTTCCTTTCGGAAGTCGGCCCAATCAAAATTCTCAGGTTTGAACAGGGTGATGATGGGAGAATACACCAGAGGTGAAAACGCCGAGGCAACGGTTCCCCAGACGCATGGTACTGTTTGTCCTGTCGTCGCGATGGTGACTGCTCCATAAAGTGCGTATGCGGACCCAAGCCAGGATGCGATTCCAGTGATCATGCCGAGGAGAGGTGCAATGATAGCAGCGGCCTTCGACTGACGCCGCCAAAGGATGGTGAAAGCAGTCGGAAAGATACCAGGGCAGGTGAGAACGCCAAGCATGTACAATGTCCACCCGAGGTCAACGCCAACGTAGTGCAACATCGTTGAGAACGCAGAGGCGAAAAGCGCGAAGAAGATGACCCCATAGTGGCTCCATCGGATTACGTCTTCGTCGCTAGCACTGCGTTTGAAATATGTGCGATAGATGTCGAAACTGATAATCGACGAGACAGCGATGACCTGCGCAGACAGGGTTGATGTAACAGCCATAAAAGTAATCAATAGGATTCCTGCTGCACCACCCTTCCCAGCTATAGTCATTGCAAAGTACGGAAGCACAAGACCGTTCGAAACCTCTGTGGATGTCATTCGCTACGATTGTTAGTGTTTTCTTCCAACTCGGATCAGGGATCAGAAACCTACTCGGGGGTATGTTGGAAAAATGGGGTTATGTTCCAGCCCAAGCACTACGGAGCTGGCCAAAGTACCCATCGCCCATGGAATAGCGAAGTATGCGATTCCTCCGACGACATAGCCAGGAACAACTGCCTGTGGACTTGCTGAGAACGCCTTAATGAAGAAACTCGTGTCCATGATGACCAGTCCGAAGTTGGCGCAAATATGTAAGATGCCGAACAAGATGCCGCCTTTCGAGGTCATAGTAAGGTAGGAGCCCTGTTCGTTCTCGGGAACCGGATGGCGGGCGCCTGCAGCCTTCACCAACTCAAAAAGGTTACCCAGGGATCCAACTTCCTCTAGCGTGAAAGCCTTGACCGAAAAATAACACAGGATAATCAAGATGGTAAAGGTGTGCATGTAGTCAGTTAGGAATGTTGCTTTGATGCCACCGACAAAGGTATAGAGGGCTACGCCGACCGGCAGTAGGAAGGTCGCAGCGATGATATGCATACCCGTCATAGCCGTGATGGCGGCCGATGCGCCCAGAAGCATGTTTGCAACGGCAAATAAGTTGTTGACGAGACACAGGAACATGTACACGATGTGGGCTGTTGTGCCATATCGAATGCGTACAATCTCCAGCAAGGTGTGTGCTTCTGGGATCTTGCGCTTACAGCTGATACCCAGTACAGCGAAGAAGACGATCATAGGACTGCAACCTGCAGCAAACCAGAATGGGCCGGATACTCCGTTAACATAACCAACAAGAGTAGAGCCGAGCATGGCAGTGCTCCATAACCATGACTGGCAATAGTCAGACTGAGACACGGAGAACGAGATCAATACTCACTGATACCACAGCTGAGGCCGTTAATCCAGTGTTGACGCTTCGGTTCGCGGTCATGAACATTTCGGTCTTCTTGTTGTCTTCACCAACGGTATGCTTCAGCAACCTTGTCACCAATACCATTGCTATTCAAGGTTAGTCAGGACTGGCTATGATTCTCAGTGATCATACCAAACGCAATGACTAGCCCGATCACTACAACAACAACGTAACCCACCGCCTGGGACAACGGAGGCTGAACCACCACCTCTTCCGCCCGACTGAGGAGCTCACTTGCCATGGCTCCAAGAAAAGAGGCTGGTCGGCCGTCGTGATTAGATTTGAATCTTGACAACTGGACGATTGGGGGATGCCTCGCCTTGACATAGGGAATATTTCACTACGTAGGTACGCCCTAATCTGAGCACATCATCGACAGGCTGTATAACGTGTCATAACCAAAGTGCGGTTAAGATAACAGACTAGTCGGTCTGGGTGCTTGCGAGATATTTGCCATCCATCGCATCTAGCACAGGAACGTGTTTAGACTCGAATAACCGAGCTGAGCTCCGGTCATCGGGAAATGACAGCTCGTGGGACCCATGCTGCGTGCCCTGGAAGATCTCAAACGCATACTTTTTGGACTCCATGCGAGGATCTCCACGGGGAATTCGGATCTAAATTGACCAGGGCCTTACCATGTGAACGTAACCTTGGAAATCATTGGGCAGGCGGATAGGCCACTCTTCCGGTTCCTTCCAGTCTTCAGCCCAATTGCCGACGCAGGATCCTTACGACCACGCAGGGTGTAGCCTTCCGAATCTTTTCGGCTACTGCATTAAGTCCCATCACAGAATTGACAGCTTAGAATTATTTCAAGTTGGTGTTGCCAATCATCTTCGGTCGGTCCTGCTGAGCACGTCAACAACGCTTACCCGATTAGGGAAACCTGGGCTATCACGACACGGAGCCTGGATATTGTGCGATCATTCTACTCGAATGATTCCGCCGATGTAGGGGACAGGGGTTCCCCGCGCATATGAGGTCATACAGGCTCGCGTTTTTCTCGCGTTCGAGGCCTCCAACTTCGGTGATAAACATAGGAGTGCATTTCTCTCAACAAACTCCTCAGAAAAACACGCACGATGGCATCTAATGCAGCCGCGACGAACGGTCATGATAGTGCGAAGAAGAAGCTGATTCTCAATGCATTTGTAGAGATGTGTTCTGGACACCAGTCGCCTGGTCTCTGGCAACATGGTACTGTGGCCCGTTCGGGATGTGCTTGAATATTGCTAACAACTAACAGTAAGCAACACACTTCAAGCCGTTTCCAGTTTCAAGGGCCAGCCAAACTGATACGAAGATCGTGCTGCGCATTTGCTAATGAGTGTGACTGTCAGCCCGATGACACCTCTACAGAGTTCAATTCCGTATCACACTGGGTCAACCTCGCGAAGCTCCTTGAAGATGCCAAGTTCCACGGCATCTTCATCGCCGATGTACTTGGTGGGTATGATGTGTACAAAGGGCCCAGAAACCTCGAGCCAGCAATCAAAAGCGGGGCGCAATGGCCCGTCAATGAGCCTTTGGCTGTCGTACCAGCCATGGCGGCAGCAACGAAGAATTTGGGCTTTGGCGTAACAGTCGCAACGACCTATGAACAGCCATACCATCTAGCCAGACGACTCAGCACCATAGACCACCTTACCGGTGGTCGTCTCGGGTGGAACATCGTCACTGGGTATCTAGACTCTGCCGCTAGGAATCTGGTAAACTCGGAGCAGCCCGAACACGATGAACGGTGGGAAGCCTTTCCCTAGAGCGAAGCTCTGTTATTGACGTCAGCCCAGATACGCGATTGCCGAAGAGTACATCAAAGTCATGTACAAGCTCTTTGAATCCTCGTGGCGCGATGACGCGGTCATTCTCGACCGCAAGCGCGGTATCTACACAGACCCCTCTCTTGTCCGAGAAATCAACCACAAGGGGAAGTACTACACCGTTCCAGGTCCGCACATCTGCCAGCCATCGCCCCAGCGAACGCCGCTGCTGCTGCAGGCGGGGACGTCGAAAGCTGGTAAGACTTTTGCGGCCCAGCATGCTGAGGCGATTTTCGTCGCTGGCCACTCGCCCTCTGTGGTGGCGAAGAATGTGGCTGAAGTACGCGAGTTGGCGCGCAGCTTTGGCAGGAAAGGCGAGGACATCAAGTTTCTGGCCTTGATTTGTCCCGTCCTTGGACGCACGGAAGAAGAGGCGAAGGCGAAGTTCGAGGACTATGCGCAGTATGGAGATCTTGATGGCGCCTTGGCGCTGTTTGGCGGCTGGACGGGCATCGATTTAGCTGTCTACCAAGACGATGAAGAGCTGAGACACGTGGAGTCCAACGCTATCCGGTGGGTGAAACTCTCCAAGACGATCCACGTGTACTAACACAAATGCAGATCTGCTGTAGAGGCATGGTCCAAGGCTTCCCCTGGTATTCCCAAATGGACCAAGAAAACCGTGGCGAAGCATATCACCGTCGGCGGGCTCGGCGCAACGGTCGTCGGTACAGCTGCACAGGTTGCCGATGAGTTTGAACGCTGGGTTAATGAAGCTGATGTTGATGGTTTCAACATTGCGTATGCCATCAAGCCTGGAACTTTTGTCGATGTTGCCGAGTTGCTCATCCCGGAGTTGAGGAATAGAGGGTTGTTCTGGGACGACTACAAGGTACAGGGTGGCACATATCGCGAGAACTTCTATGGCAGGCCTGGGGAGAGTGGTCCGCTCAAAGAGCATGTAGCGAGTGGATACCGCTGGCGGAAGGACGTCAGCGCCCATGATGCGGTTATCCCGGTGTGAGATTGTGATATCCTGGCTTGGTGTCCTATTCCTGCGCGGTGATTTGTTTACACAATGTAGATTGGATTCCGCGGCGAAATGATTACCTCGCGGGAACGATGCTAGATGCTACGTATTCGCCTCTTCCATTGTCGTGGCCCTCACGCGTTCTCGTCGCACTTGTTCCTGGTTCCTATCAAGCGTCTTCGGTGCGTGCTTCCGCATCCATAACACCAACTCTTTGAACTGTGACCAGAATTTTCGTATCTTGTTGAGTGTCTGTCGACATCTGAAATCCCAATGATACTCTGGGGTACATGTGATCCGGTCGCAGGGACAACTTTCACCGAAGACCCTAGCTGCTACACATCGATCCTGGCCTCGGTCAAAGCTTCAACGAACGGCTAGCTGTGGATAATTCTTCTATACTTATTAGCACTAGACATGTTTTCCCTGCACGGCCGCTCACCAGAGCACAGCTCAACCTAGCAGCTTTACATCGCGCAAACAGGACCACTCTGTGTTTGACATTTAGGCTTCGAATACGTACCCCTTTTGAGACCTTCCACGTCCAGCACTCAGCAACTAGTAGAATGGCAGCCCAACACACTTCCTCTACGGGCTCAATGCAGGGTCATCAACCGGATCATATCCCACTTGAGCCAATCGACGCTACACCTAACGACTATGAGTCTCTCTCGAGCGGCTCATCGGACGGGATGAGCACCCGACCGCGGGCCTTCCTAATCCATCTCTTCCGCCCACATGTCCGCGACTACGAGTCCATGAACCTTGTGCTTGACCATCTCGGCACCTTCTGCGACAACGCCCTCCTCGAAATCCGGCTTAACCAGAGCCAAGACCTCAATCTCACTCCGCTCCAAATGTTCCATCACGCTTACGCTCGAACCACGAACCTGTGGCCTCTCGACGAACGCGTGAATCCAGATTTGCGCGAGGCAATGCGCAAGTTCGACTGGCCGGCGCTCTGGAATGCGACGATGGAGGAGCGGCTGCGCATCCGACAATACCAGAACGACCTTGGGATGTATGGCAGCTGCCGACGTTCTGGGTCGCAGCGGTGGATCATCATCTGCGCCGCGTACGCCGATCTCAACGAGTATGCGTTTGGGCTGGATATCCTGCGCTACCTAGAACCTCTTCCGACGATGCAGGCATATCACTCCGACTTCAACAACTTTGCAGTCGTCCCGCGCGACATCAGCGGGGAGGATATGCATTGGTTCAGTCGTTCTTTCTTCCCTCACTGGGATCAAGCCTTTCAGCTACTAAAAGCGCGGCATCCCCATCGATACCAAGAGGACGCACGGCACATCCTGCACGCCTTTGTGCGGCAGGGCGTGAATGTCGTCGATGTCTTTCTCAAGTACTGGTATCAGGGGAGCGAGGATGGACTTGATGATGACTTTGGGAGCGCATGCGAACGCGCTGGACGATGCGCCGTTGACCGCCAGTGGAAAGTGGAGCTGGACAGCCCTTTTGCATCGCCGGGGCCAGACCCGCTCCCGTTGAGTATTCGAACGATCCTTGCGCGGGCCGACCACGTCCGCTCTCAGAAGACGCTGTTCACTACCGTCGCCTACCTCGCTGGCACGAAAGAGCGAGAAAACATGCACCGTGAGATGTTCCGGATGATTCTGGGATCGCTCAAAGACTGGGCTACCGCGACAGGACAGGATGCTGTTGTAGACGACATGATCAAGGCTATGCATAAGAATGAAGACATTCTCGGGGACACGATGGACGCCATCGTCGACCGCGACGATGGCCCGTATGAATGGTCCTCCAACCGCGTCACGCAAAACCCACTGGGCAATCGGCCCCTGCACATGCCTCCAGTAATCCTGCATTACGGTCTGCCTGACGAACTCCCGGAGCTGACTGAAGAGCCTGGTGAGGACATTGCAGGTGGCCAGCTCTCGACTGTCGGCCAACTTGACGACGACGGATACACTCTGCAACTACCTCGACTGGGCTTGATCCGGCGCTTTCTTCACCGCGTGCATTCCATCGGTGCTCGAGCTTACGTTTCGCCGTGGGACCTCGAGCTGGTAGACATACCACTAGAGGCATTTGGCCCGCGCATCGTCCCACAAACCGTCTCACACGCATGTAAAGCTCCGCAAGACAGCATTTGCGTCATCTGTCTCGACAGCTATGCTCACGAAGAGTCTGTCTCAAAGAAACCAACAAACAACAAGCAGATCAAGCAAGAACATCAAGCGCTCGTCGTGCAGTTGCGACATCGAGTGGTTGGCATCCGTCGGTCCCAGAAGGCTAACAAGGAGAGCACGCAGCCCATGCAGCTGAACTCTTGCAGCCACGTCTTCCACCTTGCATGCCTGGATGAGCTCCTGAACCAGGCGTATCCGACGTCAGGCGTGGTGCAGTGTCCGTGCTGTCGGGCGGCGATTTGTACGGCGCGGCCAACGCGAGTTGCGCGTGGTTGGGTGGGCCGCATACCTTTGATCGGGCGTTTTGCTCGGGGTTGAATGCATAGTCCCGGGTAAGTGACTATGCAGTGTCAATGAGACCGATCTTGGTCTACGGATGGAGTCGGTCGAGGCGGACAATACGTATCTCTTTCCCCCGCCTCGCTCCGAAGCATCCAGCACACACGAAGCTGAGAATGCTGCACACGTGAAGACTTCGCACCACCCTCCTCATCGCTACTATCTGGATTGTTCTCCCCAACGCCCGTCAAGTCCCATATAGCCCTCCATTATTATCACGCAAGTCTGGCAGCTGACGCTACAGGCGACGTGATAGTAGGTTCAGTGGATGGGGCACCAGATATGCGGTCTACTTGGAGGCAACTCGTTGGGAGCTTTGGCTTCGCTCTCGACTGTGGGAACGGCAATGGACAGCTCCGCGTCTGTAAGGCGGATAGTGTCGGCTTCGGGGAGTGCGGAGCGGTGCGTGGGAAAGGTCCAGTGGATGATCTTGTGGGCGCTTTTGCTCCATTGGAAGTCTGCGCCGTTGGCGCCTCAGGAAAGGCAGAGATTAGCGTTAGTACTTTGCTGTATGTATTCCATGGCGAGCGATGCCCCTACGGTGAATTGTTCGATAGCTTGTGTTCCGTAGTCATTAATACAGGGTGCGCTAAGGGGTGTGTCTTGAACGTTGGGCAGAACTATGCAGTGTGTTTACCGTTGCGAGAGATTCATGTACTTGATTACGCGGAGATGAAGGGGTGGCTTCAACCTTTGGTGTTTTGGGCGCATCTCCACAGTAGGATTGCACATGGCGGTGTCATGCACAGCCTATTCAGCCCACGAGCTCGTAACTCACGACCAATGCTCGTTGTTCGCAAGGTCATAGTGGACCGACTTTTGGCACCCTTCTGTCCATGTGCTGCGTTTTGCCGCGACTTGCAAAGGGCGCAAAGTGCGCAAGTATTACATTTGAGTAGCGGTCCGACGGTGGGCGGTTGGTGGCAGACCCTTACATGGTCCGGCTGAAGGCGTCGTTCAGGGCGCGCGAGATGGTGGTGTTCTGGAGCGTTGCATCGTCTTGAGCACCGGGCCAGGGACAACCTGGTGGCAGGTGTGATGCAGAGAGTTTGGGGAATGAGGGCAGAGTAATTGCTCGCAGCGCTTGGCGAACGCTGGACGATCAATGGGTGGGCCACCGGCAATTCTCCGAGGCCAGGTGGGGAGCTGTGTGCGGCGCGTGGCGCGAGTGGGTGGTGCCGGCCAGGAGATTGCGCGTCCAGGCCTTTGCTTGCGCGAGGACGGTCGCTGCAGCGCGCGCAGATGCCGTGCTGTCGAGTCGCCCTCTGGACGGACCGCCGATGGTTGAGCAGCTCGCGGATCATCCTGCACGGCTCTCACGCGTGCCCGCTTTGAGATTGCGGCTGCCCCAAGGCCGAGATGGAGACGACAGTGGCACCCATGCAAAAATAGATTGGCCGGGCGGCGGAGCCAGGGTGCGCCAGGGTCGGCTGCAGCCCGTATTGATTGCCTGCTGCGCACCGCACCGCACCACGCCGCCAGCAGACACAAAGCAGCGGGCTACAAAGCAGGACACCCGCGACAGTTTGTGGGCGGCTTCACACTTCGCAGCACGCGGAAGCCGCCGGTCCACGTCTCTCGTTGCTGTGCTCGCGGTGCGGTTGCAGACCCGGCGCGCCACGGCGGCAGGGTTTCGAAACAGCTCCTGTAAGCGGCCACGGGCCCGTGGCTGCCCAGCCCAGCCAGTCCAAGTCCAGCCCGGCGCCCCATCCCGCTCGTTGTCCTCGTCGCTCTCCACTGCACGCCTGCCTCCGCCCCCGTCCCGTCCTCGCAGGCCCGTTGCCCGTCACTCGTTACCTTTCCTTCTGCCCTCGTCCTGCCTGTGGTCGCGTTGCCTCTCTTCGCGCACGCCTCGCTGCCCTCCATCCCCCGCCGCCCTCGCACCTGCCGCCCGCCCGTGGCCCATCGCGGCTGCCCACCGCGCCTGCCGTTCCCATGGCGGCCTCTCTGCGCGCCGTCGACGCTGGCGCCCCCGACGTCGACCATGTCATGCGCACCATCTTCAAGCGCTGCGTCGTCTGCCCGACCGAGGCGCCCCGGTGTCCCGACGAATGCTCCGGCAGCAACAGCAACAACTGCGTCCAGACGACGCAGACGTGCGACGCCTGCCCCCAGACCAAGTGCATGAACATCGATCCCCAGGGCAGCGGCACCAGCTCGGCCAAGCCAAACGTCGGAGCCATCGCCGGCGGCGTCATCGGCGGCGTTGCCTTCATCGCCGTCTTGGTCTTCGTCGTCTGGAAGTTCTGCCTCAAGGGCAAGCGACGCTCGTGGGTCGAGGAGCAGGCATGGAGCGACGGCATGGACATGTCGTCCTCGCAAGAGAAGGCGCAGAACGACTTTGCGTCGCGCCGGAGCACCAGGGCATCCACGCACACGGTGGCCTCGATGGCCTCTTCCGTCCTCACCCGCGCTTCCAACATCATCCAGATCGCCTACATCCCCGGCGTCACCAACCGCTCCGGTCCTCAATCCCCAGATCTGCTGGTCCCGCCCGTCCCTCCCATCCCTGCCATGTCTCCATCCTCGGGCCTCAGCAGCCCGTACACAGCCTCCGAGCAGCACTTTTTCGTGCCAGACTTCCGCGACTCCATGGCGTCTGGATCCACCGACGTGCGCAGCAGCTACGCCCGCACCAGCATTGCACCCAGTCTCGCACGCGCCAGTGTTGCTTCGACCGTCTACCGCCAAAACGCCATCGTCTCCCCTCTCCCCGCCCAGACCATTGTGCGGGGCAAGGCCGCTGTCGTCAGTGTCAAGTCGAGCGGCTCCAACAGCCCGGCAGAGACGCCCATGGCAGAGACGCCGCCTATCCCTCAGATCGACCCCAAACACACCGTCAAGCCCATTCGCATTCAAATGCCACGACAGGGCAGCGCTGCTTCGTCGTTGAGCCCTCAGAACTCTGTGCGCAGCACTGCCCAGCTTGGCCCTGTGCGCGCACTCAACATTACCAAGAAGAAGGCATCCGACGTCACCCCTCCCAAGAGCTCCTCCTCCAACAAGAGCAACCTCACAGGCTCCACCGCCATATCCGACAACCAAGTGCAGACCATGCGCCCTCTCACCGAATACTCCGTCACCTCTTCCGACGACGGTCTCGCACACGCTCGCGCCCGGAAATCTGGACTCATAGATTCCGACTCGGACTCTGATGATGATGACCACGCACGCGCGCGTCAAAGCTTACTGCGCGACAGCGCTCTTGTCAGCGAGTTCTCAGATGGGCAGTCGATTGCCGATCTGCGATCTCCCTTCTCCGACTACGCTGCCACTGACCGCCCCACTGCACCCCAAAGGCAGACGTCGCGGTCCAGCAGACTGCAGGCAGCGCCAATGACCCCCATTGTCGAAGAGTCTGGGAAGCGACACAGCGCCGCATCCAAGAGGACGCAAAGCCCCTTCTCAGATGACCACCGGAGCGATCTCTGATGCACTCGCACGAATCCACTTTCCTTGATGTTACTCTCTCCACGGCGTTCGGACGCCGCCCTGTCCAATCGACGGGCGTGCACTTTCCTGATCCAAGATCACAGCCGCGGCGGCCATCTCTACCATCTCTTTGCCACACTACCTTTCTTGTATCTTCTTTTACTCTTGTCGCTTCTCCGTGATACCCTAGCTTGGAACCGACGAGGTTCGCAGGGCACCTTTTTGTAGGACTTGGGGGCTTACGGTCCGGTTCTGATGTGTGTTGTGTTGTCGTCGCCCTATTTTGGCGATTGATGAAGGGATTGTTCGGCTAAACGGACGGAAATTGAACTCATGAATGAGCACGCGCAGGCTTGGTTCTGATTACCTGTAGCATAGGCTCAATGCAGCGTATTGTTAATCGTACTTGCTCGTTTTAGCCTTGTCTTATCGTGTCTGTATGGAAGTCCCTGGCCGTGGTTTTCGGACAGACTCGCAATTGAAGTGACCCAGTCTAATATCCCGCCGAATCACAATTCCTTCGTGCACACGCCACAGCACGTGTTTGCCTTTCGTTGCGGATAACAGGTAGACGACAAGTCACACCACTCTTCTGCACGACGCAGTTCCAGCCAGCGAGAAACTGTTCATGTGAACGAGTAAACGAGTGGACAACGAACAGAGGCTTGAAAATGACCTATGCCTAGGCACATGTCCTCTCACTCGTGTTGAGTTGACCCACCCTGTCACAACGACGCAATTGGGTTCGGCAGGTGAAAGAAGCTGCAAAATGTGCTTGCCACCAACCCTGGCAACGGGCCCTCGCACGTCGTCATGTTAAAGACCCGGCTCATTCCACGTAAAATAAGCATCCCATACTACAGAACTCACAAAAGTGGGTCATCTCTTGAAACTGACTTGGATAACAGTAACAGCATGCCTATGCCTGTGCCTACGCCTCCCCTTCCCGTGAAGTACTGCTAGTCTCCCCTTTCTCCTTGGGCGCATCCCTCGTCAGCCGACTTCTATGTATGCCAAACGAGATACATAATCCCAAAGCACTGGCCACGGTGTAGAAGATCCAAACGCCTCTTAACGCCGCCGCCATCCCCCCTCTCACTACCTTCCTCTGTCCTTCCGGCAACAACGCTACCACCCCAGCCTGCGAAATCGCTTCGCCACCAGCGAGTGCTTCTGCGAGCTCGCTCGCCAGGCCAGCATCAATGAACGCCGAGACGTGCGGACGCATGAGCATCTGGAAAATTACTTGTCCGACAACCACGCCAATGGCACCGCCGACCATCCGCACAAACCCAAAGGCTGAAGTGCCGGCCGCCATATCCGACTCGTGGATACGTGTCTGAAGCGCAATAAGCGGCGCGTTGAAGTTGGGGCCGAATCCGATGCCGATGATGCCGAGAAAAACAATGACCTTGGCCAGCTGAAGTGCGGTCCCGAAGCTTATGAACAGGCCTACCCCAACAGTCATCAGTCCAAGCCCGACCTGTAGCACCTCCAGGTATCGGCCCGTCTTCTCAATGATCCAGCCGCCGACAAAGGAGCAAATGGCCAGCGGAACAGCGACGGCGAGCATATACACGCCCGATGTCTGGGGTGGAGCCGAGAGGACGACTTGGAAATAGAGCGGAAGAAAGTACGCGATCGAGTTGAAGACAAGAGCGTCGCAGGCGCACACGCCGAGGGCAGAGAGGTTGGAGACGTCGCGGAAGATGCGGAGAGGTGTGATGGGCGAGCCGCCACGCTGCTCGCACCACCACTGTGTCCACGGGAAGAGAGCATATGTCAAGGATCCAAGAACGAGGAAACAAACAACTAGGGGCTGAGCATACGATGACGTACCACCAAGCTGCAAGCCTACAAGTAGTAGAATTGTCGCGAGCAGGATGGTAGCGGTGCCAAGCCAGTCCAGAGATGTTATACCTTGCAGGAAAGGCGTGCGTGCGTCCTGAAGGTGCACAGTAAAGTAGAGTGTGACGATGGCCATTGAGACGAGCGGAACTAGGATGATTAGTTCGAGTCACCCTGGGATCAACACCCACTCACGGTTGACGTAGAAGCACCAGCGCCAGCTCAGTTTCTCCGCGAACATGCCTCCGAGGACGGGCCCGAGTGCGGACGCGACAGCGTACATGGCTCCAACTATGCCCATGTAGAACGACCGATCACTGCTAGGGTTAACGCCATCGAAGACTTCTTCAGGTTGTACTTACCGAATGGCGAACAGATCAGCGACGCAAACATACACCAACACATTGATGCCGCCACCCCCGAGTCCCTGTACCGATCGGCCAGCAACAAGCATGGGCGCGCTGACGCTCACTGCGCATAGAATGCTGCCTACCAGGAAGATGGAGTTGGCGAGCAGGATGATCGGCTTGCGGCCGAAGACGTCGCTGAGTTTTCCCCACAGTGGTATACTAGCAGCATTCGCAAGAAGATACGCTGACCCGGTCCATGCGTATAGTGAGTCTGGGATGTGAAAGTCGTGGGATATCGAGGGCAACGCTGTGGGGATCAGGACGGTGTCGAGCGCGGCGAGGAAGATGCTAAGCGTAAGAGCCGAGAAACAAAGCAGTGTAGGCAAGGACGGACGTCCTCCTGTGTGCGAAGCCACTGTCGTGGTAGTTGATGTTGCCATGCTTGCTGGGCGCAATTGGCTGCCCTGTTGCTCTTCGATGTTTGCATGGCTAGATTGCAAAGTTCTGGGGGAGCTGAGTGTCTTAGTCTTGGTTAGACTGTTGGACGCGGTGTCTGTGTCTGCAGAGAGACTCGGTGAGAGTGAAGGTGAGTGTTGTACTTTGGCAGTACCGCCTGCGCCATCGTTCTCTGCCGCAGCAGATGTAGGTGACGTTTTTGTTGTGGCGGAAGCCATGATGCCCGTTCTCCCAAAAGGGGCAACGACTGCTGGACGATCGTGCTTCCTCTTCACGTCAAATTCCAGAAAAACAAAGCAGAAGAACGTGGCCTGCGGTCCCTTTTGAACTCTTCCGCTGTCAATGCCGGGTCAGTGACGACGAGCCGCAGCACGGGTAAAACACTGAGCCGAACCCCAACTTCCGCCCCACAGATCGCCTCCGTTCTTGCGAAGGCGTCCCAATATCACGGGAAACAGGGCCCAGATGGCTGCAGAGACGCACATGGTCAGGCACTGTATGAGGTGTTCGGGCCGGCCAGTCGGAGCTTTAGCCTGTAACCAGCTGCTCTATGCGCACCCGGTGGACGGGTCACGAACAGGGATCGTCGAATGTTCGAAGTTTCCTTCTCGTATGCGCTGACACAGTTGTATATTCAGCGCTTGCTCGACCATCGGTAGCGTTTCCCCGCAGATCACTGTATTGCCATCTACCTTCATACTCCTCAGTTATAGATTGCCTGTTTGACTTGCCATCTGAACTGAAAAATTCGCTCGGTGGAGTCTCATGCCGATCTCGGAACACTGCATAGTGGTGGTGCAGCATGTAGAATCCATGCCAAACGACGACCCGAGGAGTGCAGCATACCATGCCACCAGATTGCACGCACATGAGGCGGAACCCACTCGGACATCGTGATTCCACTGCTAAAACCCTGGCATCGCTTCCGTCTCTCAGTGGAGACGTCGTGGTCGTGAGCTGAGGTCATTGGATGATTGGGCACGTATACGAACGGTCTCCTGCCGGGCATGCTGTGTGATGCACAGCATCGTAACACAACATGCTTGGCTAGCGTGCACTTGAGCGCCATGGCAATTTCGTGCACTTGAGCGGTGGCTTCTGCCCCGCTAAATATTATTGTCGGGTCTTGCGCATGCCTTCGTTCTGAAAGCGTTCGGAGAACTCGCGTAGAGGGGCAAGTCGCCTTCACACCGCCTCGAAGAACGATATCAGCATAACAAGGGTAACACGGTTGCCCACTACGAGCTTCCATGTCTGGTTGGTATACCCGATTGTGGCTGCACCTGAGCCAAACTTCAAAGACGCTGGCACGGGCAACCACTGAACCGCGATCTCTAGCGTTAGAAGGATAGTCCACAGACGTCGCATTTGAAGGGGCGGATCGATAGCGCGACGTAAAAATATGGTGGGACTGAAGGCCAAGCTGGTGGAAAGAAACGACGGATGGTACAATTAACACCGAAAGAGTTGTCGGACTAGATGGACGCGATCCATAGGAGATGCCTGTAGGTGCGCAGGTGGCGAGCGGTTGCATTTGTGCTCCTCACTACCAACGCTGAAGTGTGAAGGACACCTGTCAGACATGTTTACCACGCTTGCGTCGGATCATTTGTCGAGACAACGGCGAGCACGACCCGAACACCGTCTCTGACTACTTGCCTTTCAACACAGCATCTCTGTTAAGAGCCTGAGATTCGGGGTTGCAGCGGATGCACGCCTACTTCGCGATGCGCAAGTCTCGATCCCAGGGTAAGAGCAGTCTCATATGAGTTTAGGGCTGCCACGTTGCAGGGCATCTCACAGAACCATCCCGTTCGAAACGGCCGCAGAAATTCGAGCTGGGAAGATGTCTCAGAGCGTGGCAGTGATTTCGACGAGTGAACCCTCCCCTCAAACGTTGATCCGACGCAGGGCAAGCCACTTTGGGTCGAGGCGCCAAGCTGATGTAAAGACCCACAGCGCGTCCTGTGCCGCCGTTTTCGCGTGCCATCTTTGGATTCCAAGGTTCCAATGCCGAGACTTTCCAATATCTCTTCTACCAGAAGTTTTCCGGGTGGCGCTCACATCCCTTTCTCTGTGTCTACTCGCGTACCGCCAGAGAGTGGACGTGCGTCTAAGATGAGTGCGGGTAGCCACGAGCACTCTGGCACCGCGAACGTGCGAACGTCCATGGGGAACCTCCACGAACGTTCTTGTAGCCAGAGCTACCAAGAATCTGGGCACAACTGCACCTACATATCGTATCCCTCGCTCGGGAGCTGAGTGCTGTGACGTCGTAACGCAATCCTACATTTTTTACGAAACATGCCGTATTGAAGTGCAGCGCCTCGCACGCGAAGTATGACAGAAGTTGTTGACAGCGAATGGCTGGAAGAATGCTGGTGTTGAGACATGTAGGTGAGCAAGTGGGTCCCTGAAACTAGCGGCACGCGGAGCAGCCCTGCAGGTTCGGCCCGAGGAACAGTGAGCAGTTACTGCAACAGCAAGACACGTAGTACTTCATGCCAATTCGAACAAACATAAGCCTATGTATAACAAGCCGGTGTGTAGCAGAAGATGTAAAAGTGATCAAGCGACACTGAAAGATTTACAAGTTCGCCTCAGTGACCGGCCCTTCCCTGCCGAAGCTCAACAAGTTCTCCGGGGCTCCATACGACAGGTCTGTTCTCCAGAAATTACCAAGCGACATATTCTGGACCTCCGCCTTACCACAGTCGCAATATGCTACGCACATATACTGTGTAGATGATATAAACGCTATTCGTGATGGGCGACGAAGGATTCAAACGCTACGTATGATAGCTATGGGTCACGGCCCACAATGACCCACACCGGCAATAGTTTGCGTGGGCAAAAACATACAACAGCGAGGATTCTCGCGTCCTCACGGACCGCAATACTAATTCGCCGGTACACTGCTTATATATGGCTGAGCGGACGGGAAGCCTAGTTTTCAGTGTCCTATGGTCGTATGTGCTAAGCTTGCCAAAGGCAGTGAAATATAACCCCACTCATTCTTTGTCAATCCGGCGCTCACTATGCTGTGCCAGACGACAATTCTTAGAGCGCTTCATGTGGCACACATCCAAATGAGACTACAAGAGTAATTGGCGGCCCAGAAAGTAATCCTGCTGCAACACACCTGGGGAGTCTCCTTCCCACGAACACCAAATGTATCGTGGTCTTGTAGACGCCTCATGCAAATTTCTTAGTTCCGCCAGCAAGCTTTCTCCAACGAGGGTTTCCCGATCTACGCTTGAAAGGAGTCTTTGAACTTTTTGACCTTCGAAGAAACCTCTTCGGCCAGACTTGAAGTTAGACGTCGCACAGGGCAAGGCGATATCTCAGAGGCGCAGAAGCGAATCAGCCTGTGGGGTACGGACTTTCGATCTTAGCGTAAGCACTTCCGACATTCGCACGAAGTCTCGGGCGAAACTGGCCTCGTGCGCTTGTCCAGGTTGGGCTAGCTTCAGCCTTGCTCCTGTAGACAGTCCATGTCCTTGGCTCTTCGAGGCACAGCCCTATGGCAGCATTCGCTAAGCGAGAATACTCGCGCGACACTATTCGGGAATTGGCGTGCTAACGTCTGAGGTGGTGCCTCCGCTTCCTAGGCTCTGACCCTGGATGTATCTTTGCGAAACGGAGCTTCTCTTGTTCTGTTGGCAGTGGAGCGGAGCTCCGAAAAGCCAAGCTGGACATCCTTCGGGCACATCACGGTGTTCCTTTTTTGATTTTACGATTATTGCGTTGAGTTGAACAACGCCAGCAAATGTGAGGCTAGACCTGGGCGAGGCCGATATAAAACCTCGATGCTGCATCACCCAAAGGCCCTCATCACACTCAGTACCATTCCAGCTTCCTTCCCACTCTTCACTTCACAGCCACTCTTTCAGCCTTGAAGGCTTCAAATACTTTCTTTACTAGACACCTTTCAACGCTATCCAAACCCACCAACCCACCTACAAAATCTCAAGATGCAGTTCCTCGCTATCCTCGCTATTGCTTTCGCCGCAACCGGTGTTTCTGCTTGCAAGGACGATAACATCTTCTGCGCTCCTGGCATGGGTCCTTGCGCCGACCCCGCTGCGAACTGCGCCAAGCGCTCTGTCGACACCACGTTCGGAGGCTTCGCGAACGTTGCCCGCACTGTCAACGAACTGAACAAGCCGGCCGAGGCCAAGATTGATGCCGAGTAGACATCCGATCAATTGGTAAGAAGCACCAGCCATCCATACCAACACTCGCTCACTACGCCGCAGGTCTACTCGAATCAACAGCATGTATTGCATTTGAAGCGCTTGGGGCTTGGTGAAGTGGCATTTGGGAGGATGTTGAGCTTGATAGTGACATATAGATTCTTTTGTACAACAACAATTTCAGGATGATGGACTGAGTCTGCTATATTTCCGCATTGAGCAGTGGTGACCTTCGCGATCGGGCTCGTTTCGACTACTTGTTATGGCGAAGATGCACAATATGTTGACTTTGATCAGCCTGCCATGTCTTCGGCCAGCTCGTCACATCACGAGATGGCCATGATCTTTGCAGACTTATGACAAGAATCTGGGGCGTATCTGGTCTCTCATGGGGCATTGCTAGTATACGGTTGATCAAGTCTGACGAAGCATGCCAGTACATGTGTATTCATCGTAGGATGATCCCACGTTGTGTCTCAGCCGAGTGCCACATGCAGTCACCCAGAACAAGACCGCGGGTCGGCCAGTGAAAGCTTCCACTGACATGCCGGTAAGGCCAAGCGATTATATGGACTGCCCATTAGTATCTAAGGTAAGAGAACAGTAGTCGCGATCGCTGATCCCACACGCACGATCACGTAAGCTCTTCTAATAAAAAAATAATACCAGATCTGGAAGTCAGTGTATTGGGAGAGGGTTTGCGGTCCACCATGCATGCTGCGTAAACTGATGCGCCCACTAGCCTGTATCCTCACTAGCTGCGGCCGATGCATTGCAGTATGCAACCCAACGTGATGGGGCGCTTACTCACCATTTACGGAGCACCATTGTCGTCGTCCACCTCCTACGACAAGAAAGCGCGGAGACAATTATCTATAAAGATGTGACGTATTGCACTCCAGAGTAATCCCTCGTTCCAATACACCCTATCACTGAAAGCACTCCCACATACCTCACCATCGTCCCGCCCTTCCACTCTGAAGATGACTACCCCCTTTAAAAACATTATCATCCTTGGTGCAACTGGCTCCGTTGGCGCACCCATCCTCGCCGCCTTGCTCGCCGAGCCCACCTTCACCACCACCATCCTCACCCGCGCCACCTCCCGCGCCAAACTCCCCCCAAACGTCCCCGTGATCTCCATCTCCGACGCCTACACCCGCGACGAACTCACACGCGCGTTCACAGGCCAGGACGTCGTAATATCCGCCCTCAACACCACCGCCGTAACGCAGGATGACCTCGCCTTCCGCATCGTCGACGCCGCCCTCGCCGCCGGCGTCCGGCGCATCATCCCCTCGGAATTCGGCGCCAACAACCTGGATCCGCGCGCAACGGAGCTGGTCCCCGTGTACGCGCTCAAAGGCAACATGCTGCGGTATCTGATGCAAAAAGCCGAGGCGTCGCACGGCGCGCTGACCTGGACGTCCATCGCGTGCGGCTCGTGGCTCGACTGGGCGCTGGATCCGGGGAAGTCGGGGAATTTCCTGGGCATCGATGTCCGGGGCAGGCGGGCGACGATCTGGGATTCGGGTCGGGCGAGGTTCAGCGTCACGACGGCGGGAAATACGGGGCTTGCGGTGGCGAGGGTGCTGCAGAGGGCGGAGATGACGGCGAATAAGCAGGTGTTTTTGAGCGATTTTGTTACGAGTCTGAGGGAGGTCGTGGATGCGCTGGAGAGGCTAGGTGGCCAGGGGTTTGTGGTTGAAGAAAAGGAGAGTGGGCCGGCGATTAGGGAGGCGAGGGAAAGGTTCGAGAAGGGCGAGTTTGAGGCGACGTACCCGCTACTGGCGATCAGCTTCGCGGGAGATGTGGACGTGGGATACGACTTTGAGAAGGAGCAAACGGTGTGGAACGAGGCGTTGGGACTGCCAACAAGAACGTTAGACGAGGTCGTCATGGGAGCAATTGAGTCGGCAAATTCGTCTTGAAGATGAGGCCCCGGTCTCTTGCTCTAGCAATTGATATGCGAACAAGTCAACCTTAGCGTACTGTACAAGCTCGAGATTTGTCTGAGAGGATGTACCACTTCTCCCCTCGACCTACCACTCATCATCTCCACGGTCCACCTCACCATTTTCAACAGAATCTATCCAGCCGATCGTATACTGGAACGCATGGTTGAGTTGATGATGATTTTCACTCTACAAACAGGATTACTACAAACCAATGCACAAAACCAACGCACCTCGCACCAAAACTCCGGGAAGACGCCGTTTCGTATGCGTAATCGTAATCATACAACATCGCTCTGTATTTCGGTCACGCAGTCCTCGCGCTCAGCGGGGTCTTTGGTGGCGTATCGAGCATCGTGACCTTCTTCCTCGGCGTCATGGGCCCCGAGAGCTGCGACGTGCCATTTGGCCCGTCGTCGTACTCGTACCATACGCCCTTGACCCTCCTGTTCAACTTGCGCGGCGGCGGCTGGATGCGGTTGACGATGGTCCCAATGGTCCTCTCCGTTTCTCTGATTACGCTTGCGTTGCTCGCCGAATCCGACCCAACCTCTTTCATTGCCTCGCCCACCTTCTCAACACTGTGCATCATGTCTGCGCAGGTTTCTACCAGCTTTTTCTGTCCGCTCGCGAGGCTCTCAATCTGCTTGGCGTTGGACTGAAGGACGCTTTGCATGGAAGACTGGGCACCGAAGCTGGAGTTGGACAGTGCAATGTAGTGAGAGGCGTTTTGGTCGACAATGGCCTGGAGAGCCGCTTGGTTGTCGGCGAGCGCTTTGATTTGAGTGGAGGTGGATTCATTGATTTCTTGCATAGTCTGTAGGCCGGTGGACTGGGCGACAGAAAGGGCGCGGATGGATTCGGTGTTCTCGGTGATCATGGCGGCCATCTTCTCCAGGGTTGCCTCAAGGCCCTTGAGGTCAAATGTGCTGGGCTCTGACCTCTCTTCCCGCTCTTTGGTGGGCTCGGGCGGGGCGACGGGGTTGCCACGGTAGTCTTGCAAAGGGATGGGGGCTGTCGCCCCGTCGCTGGGCGTGTAGAACCAGCTGTTTCGCAGATCGTAGAACTTGGGGTTGTCCTGGATCTGCTCCTGCATGTCGTCGCCCTTGAGTATGAAGAGCTGCGGGCCGGGCCGTGAGGATTCGGGGTACTCGCGCTGGACGAGGGACCACCACTGCTCGGCGACCAGGGCGGAGGCGAAAGTGAGAACGTAGGGTGCGGACTGGGCATAGTCGCTCTGCAAACAGGGCCGTCAGCTCAACCGTGGCACGGGTGCGAGGATAGCAAAGGGGCCGGGTACAGCAGTGTATACCTTCTGCGCATACGCATAGAACAGGTTCTCGCTCCACGGGCCGCCGGGCGGGGCAGCGTGCGCCATGGCGGGCGTGGTCGGCCTGCTGAAGTTGCGGGGGCTCTCGGTGGTCATCATCAGGCCGGCGGCGAGCGAGAGGCTGGGCTTCTTGCGAGGCAGGCCCTGCCCGTTCAGCGCATTCAGCGGCGTCGACGCGTCGATCAGCGACTGGAAGTCGGACATGCTCTTCGGCCGCGCAGACATGTCGTCCCAGTAGTGCTCTCGCACCGAGTGCAGCGGCGGCTCCGAGAATTGCGTGGTCGAGTGCACCGAGCGAGAGGCGCGAGAATGCATCCTGGGCGGCGGAGGTTCCATGGTCGACGTTGAGGAGACAGAACACGGGCTGGGGTAGCAGCAGATGAACAGGTCCAAACCCTAGTCGATGACCTCACCGGTCAAGCACCACCGCCAGCGCTGCGACGCTTGCATGTGGGTTGCAACACCGTGCCTCGCACCGTGGAGCAGCGCGTTGTTTGTGGCCGTATTGTTGATGCCATGGTGATTCGTTGACGCGTCGCGTGCCAATCGAAGCGGTTGTTCGACGGCGCAATTTCAATACAGTTCCTGTCTCATTAGTGCCCGCGTGCTAGACAGTCGCCGGGTCGCCGCTCGCTGCCCGCGTGCGGCCGCACATGGGAGGTGCACGTCGCTGGGAAGGTAGACGATGAGGCTTCGATTCATTGTCGTGAGGCCCTGGAGTCGAAATTGCGCCGCAGTAAGGGAGGCTCGGCTTGTTGGCGAGCATCAACGTCGGAGTGCGTGCTAGCGCCATTCGCCAATTCGGCCTCGTAACATTCGAGGCGGCCTATCCCACTGGGACCCGGGTCGACGTGTGTCTCAATGCCTGTGATATACCGTCAGCAGCACCCGAAAACATGCTGATTCGAACTACGAGAGGCCAGCGCATAAGAGCACGATCAATTCCCGCCGAGAACGCACCCGCTTCGCAGGGGCCAGCAGAGGAAAAGGTATATGCATTCTACGAGCTAGTTAACCACCGAAGGAGCTTCAAGCGAAGTGTCCAGGCGCCGTCAGAGCGGTCGCTACGGCCATCTCGTCATGTCTACCCAAGTAAATGCAAGCGCTATATCCAGCAAGAATAGTCAAACATCTCCAGATCGAATCGTAGGTGTATCAAAACACTCCGTCGCACCCTCTCCTGGATCAAAGCCCACATCAACAACCGCAAGCAGCTAGCGTCTTCGGCCACTGGTTGTCTTCAACACCCAGACAAGGTCGCGCAACGGTGGTGGCAGGTAAGGCTGAGGTCGCGGCGAGGGCACTTCTTCGAAGAGTCATCCAGGCAGAACGGTCCAACGCGCAGCTACATCTAGTTGATGAAGAGAAACTCTCCGGGGCGCTGCTCAGCTCCGACGCGTACCTCAAAGTGCTCCATCTCATCGAAGCCAAGGTTCCACAGCCAGCTACCGACCGTAGCGCGGCCGTCCACGGTGCCGGGGATAACGGAATTCTTGCCTGTCATCCATGACTCGCGGTGCGCATGCTTCCAGATGAGGTGGAAATGGGGCTTGTCCTGACCACCTGGCTCGCGATGGATTCGGACAGCGGCCAGCTTGCGCTGGCGTAAGATGATGCGCCACAGCTTGTTCATCTCGGTGCAGGAGCGGTCCGGAAGCACCTTGCGGCCATATAGACGGTACCTGGCAATGGTCAGCGGCTGCATCGATATTGCATACAAAGGCGAGCACTTACAAATCCTTGGCTTCGCCATCTGCTTGGGGACGGTAGTCATGCCGAGAGTAACGTCCGAAGCCAGCCTCAATGTGAGCCGAGTTGGCCCAAGTATTCAGGAGGGGAAGGGCATCAATCCAACCGGCCGTCTTCTCAATTGGCAGAATCCTCCTAGCTACCGCAATCGTAATGTTGCCACGAAAGGGCATGTTCTTGCCGTTCGGGTCCAGTGCGTCTGCGTAGAGGAGAGGAACATCCGGGTTGAAGAATGTTTCCATGTACTTGGACGTGTTGGTTAAATCCATGCCAATCTCCTGATTTGCAATGTACACAGGATAGAACTCCTTGCGGATTTGCTGGCAGACCTGGGTCAAACCAAAGAATGGTCGGTTGGACTCCTTTGGCGCAACCAGAGCGGGAGCAACCTCTTCGGGTGTCCCCTTCCGTCCTCTCTTCTTCTTTTCTGAGTTGTCGAGCTCGCGATACTTTCCGGGAGCAGCTCGGACCTGTCGGGTGCTAGGGCGTAACGTGCCCGTCTTCGGCAGGTAGACGACGAGCGCCTGCCTCGTAGACATGTCCGCGCAGTATCGGTAAATCATGTTGCGGATCTCTGCTACTTATTAGCCAGTCTCAAAAGCAGCGGACAGTAGCCACTTACCGCCGGGCAGCTCCATGAATAGGAAAGGATCTTCGTCCACCATGCCTGCGCCTTGGTCGTTCATAGTGATAGCGAGATCATTGACTCCAATACGCCTGTTGGCACCAACTCGGAGCGCGACTTGGGTGTTGGGAGAGCGTTGCTTGATTGCCACTCGCTTCTTCTGCTGGTAGTATGGCTTGTTGCTCTCCAAGAGCATTGGCGCGGCTTTGCGCTTGCGAACCATCGGGTTGAACGGAGTCGGGGGAAGAGGGCTCAAGTCCGTCAGCCGGCGTCGTTTGAAATCAACAAACGGGGATACTTACCCAATACGAGGTTGTTCATCGAAGCCGGTACCCTCGAGCTTGAGCGGAGCGGGCCGCTGCGCCGACCTACTGAGCTGCGTCTCAAAGCGCATCTGGACCTCTGTGGGCAACCCAGAATGCGACTCCCTATTCTGTGCGTCGCGCAATTTGGCCTTGACTTGATCACTGGAGCTCGTCAGCTTGGTGTCTCAAAACACCACGGAGCTCACTTACGACATGTTCGGCTGCTGATAGTGTCGGCGGCGGCTTTTCGGGGCAAGTCGGTGTAGGTTCAGGAACTGAAGGTTATCCGGGGAGTGTGACCTGGAGACGTAGCGTCCAGCTATATGTGCTTTGTCGTGCGGCTTGGTACCCACTTTAAATCGTGGTGAATGGGCGTACCTGGGGATCTTCCGCAACGAAACTGAGAGTATTGTGTGAGCGCGCTCCGCAGGTCGACGATATTGGAATTTTCTGCTTCACATCGGCGACACCCAATCTAACAGGCATGCGTTGCGGCACCGTGCAAGCGGCGGCGCAGGAGCAAGGGTGACCACAAGCCTGGAGAGCAATTATTGGTGTATGGCACAAGCCAAAGGTGCTTGCCACTGTCTGACACATAGTGTTCAGATTGCAGAGCCATGATGCCATACCAGCGGCGCTGTGTCGCAACGGTCGAAATGTGCCATTCGGACGAGGAATCAGTGAAAGGTATCTCGACTGGTAACCCGAGGCAGCTGCTATGTTGCAAACAGCAGGCGGGAGGCAGCTTTCAACAACTGCTAACATTAGCTGTACTAGTAACTGCACTGAGTTCGCCGGTGCGTGCGTACACTGTTAAGGCATTCATTGCTGAACCTACAGAACAACTTGAGGTTGTTCGCTGTTGGCTCTTTTGAGCCGCGTCTCTTTATCCTCCTATCTTGATGCCATTGCATCTCGAATCCGGCTCGATTTCTACGCCTTCAAGCTCGACATACTGTGGTGATTTGCAGGCGCCCGACAGCAGTGCTGCGATGACGCCAGCCCAGCCAGTCACTGCAAAAAATGAACGAAGTAACTTGAATAATTGCATTACAGTATCAACTACGGCTATCGACGAACACGTTATCATCTTCAAGATTTCTCGCCGGCAATATGATCCTCGTCCCGACCGCTGTGCAGCGTAGTAGCTACTTGTCCGGTAAGCAGATGATCCACATTTGGAAGGAGCAAACTGCAGATGATTGCTACACCGGAGAAGGCAATGTTCGAGAAGAAAACAGTTCGATAAGCGTCTGCGTTGGCATGCTGATAGGCGTTTGTCCCGATCGCGAGGATTTCTGGTGTCATTCCGGGGACTTTTTCGAATGCGGAGGCCCCGAGAGAGAATGCCGAGATAAAAGTTGCAACCGAGGTGGCTGGGAGTCCAGCAGCGATGACGGCAGGAGGCACCTGAGCTGCAATAGTTGTAGTCAGTCTGTTGGACAGAATGACGGTGTAGCTGGAGAGGTCAGCAGTGCAGCGGATAACAATAGAGCATAGACTTACACAGTGGATGCGATGGACGAGATGAGGAAACGAATAGAACCCGCCACGCCAGCAGAAGTCCCCAGCGCGAACTGATCCTTCGCCGCAAGCGTAACGATGGTGATCGCCGCGCCTTCTGTCCAGCCAATACAAAAGACACCAACGCCAACAAGCGCCGAAGCTCTGGCCTTCGTACCGACGCCGCAGGTTGCCATTGACCCGAAGCAAATGGCCCCGAGCGTGATACCGACCACGCATTGCCATTTGAGATACCCTATCTTCTTGCCCGCGAAACCTCCAACGATTTGCCCAATGGTGATGAATAATCCAACAAACGAGGACAACCCTGCGCTTGCCATGACTCCACCATCGCTGTAGAGAACAGCCACCATGGAAGGCCACACGATCGCGAAGGCGTAGTACACGGATGCACCGAGTCCAGTCAGAAGAACTGAAGCATTCCAGGAGTAGTTTGAGAAGATGTGCATCGGCACCAGCGGCTCCTTCAAGTCGACAAAGCATTCCCATAGAACGAATGCTATCAGTGCGACGAATCCGATCACAATCGTTGCGATGACTGATGCCGAAGCCCATGGATAGACCGAGCCTCCCCAGCTGAGTCCCATCATAAAGACCAAAAGACCTCCCGTGTACAGCGCAGTGCCGACATAATCGAATTTCTTGACGTACTCAACCACGGAAGCTTGCTGTCCGTGTTTCATGTGGAAAGTTGGAGGGTGGTAGAAAAAGAACCAGCAGAGGAATGAGGCAAGTTCAATGCCGATGAGAACATAGTAGCAGCCGCGCCATCCAACCTTGGGCTGATAAACGATGAACGCGTTCGAGACGAGCGGTGCAACTCCGGATCCTGGGATGCAAAAGAGATAGCAGAAGGCATTTCCAGCGAGGCGGTACTTCATGGGGACGAGCTCGCCCATGACATAAAAGTACGAGAGTTGGGTAGCGGCAGCGATGCCCAGGATGGTAGTGGCACCAATGAGGGTGTTGACGCTCTGCGCAGTCGCGGCAATGATACTCCCAATCACCCCGAGGGCAGCACCTCCAACAAACACCCATCGACGTCCAAATATATCCGAGACGCGCCCAATGATGGTGAGGGTGACGGCAGAAGTGAGCGTGTACGCAAGAGCCACCCACGTGATGTTTGGATCCTGATTTGTATCAGTTACTAGGCTGCGCCAAAGCCAAATGAAGAGACTCACGGGTCCGATATCTGCATTGATGACGCCTAAGATGGGTGCTGCATACCCGAACGCAGCAACACCAGCCATCAATCCCAAACCTATACCTGCCATCGTTCCCACGAAAAACTTGGAACGAAAGTACCCCGGCGGTAGCGCATTCTCGTCGAGTTCAAGATTCGCGCCGACAGCTGTATCCGCATAAACCTTTTCTGGGTCACCGGATGGTGTTGAGGTCGAAATCGTGTCGATGTTCTCTTGGTGATACGTTGGCATCTTGTCGGACGACATTTTGGCGACTGGGAAATATCTCTATCTTCTGAGACACAACACTTCGGTGAGTATTCCTAACATCTTAAGCAAGCCTGCGTGGTCCAAAACGGCGGGATTCCATATCCGAGATGCGGGGACCCCACACAAGCCACACGTTTCAACGCACAATCTGGACCTACACTCGGGACGCATAACCAGCTTGGTAATGATTCGCGCGTCTTGGGGCCTGTTGTGACGTAGAAATACTCTTCAGTAGAAAAGACAAGCTTTGGTGGAGTCCACGTGCTCGGGAAACATGTACCGACGCGATGATTCATCTGTCACCCGGGTGTGAATCAGAGTCTTTGCCGACATTTTGGGGTTAGCGCGAAAGTCCCTGGCCATGACATGCTGGGCGACCCGTCGTCAAGCCTGCAGCATTGTGGATGTAGCATTGTTGTGCAGGATAGAACTGAATGTTCGGCTACACGAGAAGAACGTGTTCGAACCACCAAAGTGCCATGAAACGCATTCTGCTACGCGATCTTGTCGAGTTCCAATTGAAGCAAGAATTATCTCAAACAGTACAAATGGCCCAAAGCCACTGGATATCGAACCGGATTAGTGTGTATAACGGAAAAGGTTGGCCGCCCGTCGCCCAGGTTCCTGGGTCCACAAAGTCCCTACACTTTATCCCCTTTCGGCTACACAAGGCATACCCGAGCCATAGATTAGATCGAATGCTTACAAGCGCATCGCCTAGCATTTCTCGAACCACCCCAGAATTACATCGCCCGGTAGGAGTCGACGTGCGAAAAGGTTACCGATAGCGAAGCCTCACTCGCCTTGTTTAGGGAAGATGGCATTGGACAGGCCTTTCTCATCAGATCAATGCGTCGCTCGAGGCGCAAAAGGATGCCTAGATTGACCTGAGCAACCATGCCGGTGACGGAGATGTTTTACCTGACAGATCGGTATACTAAACATAATTATGATCCGCCTGAGGGTGGCTGAGGGTCGAGACTCAACGGATTCAATTCGGTCCAATTCCAATAGAGCATGGTCCAACAATCATCTATCACGGTGTGTCCTTCCACGGACATGGACCTAAGGTACTTCCAGAAATTCAGGAAAACTGAAGAGTGCTGCTCCGGGCGGTGTAAAATCTTCCAAGTTGCCGCCGCGCCGTTCCTGTCATCATACTAGGACAACAGCAGTGGAGGACAATTCGTGATGGAGCCCTTATACGTCAGTACCGTGCTATCGAAGACATCGGCCGACATTTGGTATCATATTTGCTAGCGAGCGGTTCAATGATATTATCCCCAGCAAAGACAGAGGGCTGGTCTTCCTCATATATGGTTGTGCGGGCTGCGGTAACAGTTCGTAAGTGGATGTGTTCCTCATTCAAACTCACAATGGGACTCTGATGCCTAGTAGTATGTGCCGCCGGCACTCTCCATCGTCTCCTCTACTACATCAGCGGCGCCAATCTCGGCTTTTTGGAAACTAGAAGCTGCCGCGGCGTTACTGTCGGGGACCAGCTCGAGGGCATCCTCAATACAACGCCCGCTGGCAAGCCATCCTGCTTTTCGACGAGGCATGGTCCTTCGTCGTATCGCGTGACCAGCGGAGCCGCGATGGCCAGAACAACGCGTTCGTGAGTATTTTGCTCCACTTGCTGAAGTGCCAACCCCTCACCATTATTCTGACGACGAACAGAATGAGCGCGTCCGACACTGTGCTCATCTCCCTTTTGCACGTAGCGCTGAAGAATGAACAACTGAGCGTGTATCACTATCGCTTTGTCTGGAAGACAATGGCGATGCAGACTTAGGAGGATCTCACAGAGCATGATACCAAACCGCTAGCCCAAATTTCTCTCCATGGGAGGACCATACAGAATTTGCTCAGCGTGGCGAGTTTGCAGGTCAAGATGAGGTCAAGATGAGGTCAAGAAGCAACGATGCAGATGGAGGAAAATGTGCAGATGGGCGACGTGAGAAGGATTTTGAGACATACGGTCGGGAACCTGGGGATGGGCGAAGTTTACGGTGACAAGGCGACATAATCCGACCGACGGAAACCTTGGCTAAGCACATGGTGAGACGGCTTTAATGCATTAAGGCTGGGGTCAGATGGTCTTGAACGCTATCGAGTGCACTGAGCTACCTCACACTGTGCGCGCTCTTTCATCACCTGAGCTTTCCGATGTAATTTAGCTCACGCGGGGTATCGCTAGCTTACAGCCATTTTCGCTACTACCTCTGTTATAGTGTCCACTTTAATGACAGCTACCCGCACGAGTGTACAGCGCCCTCTAGCGTCTGCACCTTTCGATCATTCCACAGTACGTTTCACAGCAAGCGCACTGCTATACCAAGAAGACGTGGGTAAACCGAAGACCCTTTATTGCCAAGAGCTAAAGATAGACAGATAGGGCGAAAATCGTTACGAGAGAGGAAACCGAGAAACTGGAAGACAGCCAATGGTGTGTCGGCAAATGTGCAGGGATGTGCATTCGATATTCGCGTAGTAGATTGGGTGCCGAGTACTAAGTAGCCTCTCCCCAGACAGGGTTACTTCCAACTCGAAATGTCGTCGTGAAGTCAGACGATGAGGCACATCTGGGTTGCACAGTTGGAGCGGAGTACAGTCGGTGAGGTGAGAGGATGGCAACGAGGTTAGATCGCTTGAGGACCTGGATTGAGTATATAAAATGGCCTTCATGTCCTTCTTGAACTATACAGTTCTTCACCAGAACACACGAGCACGGTTATTACTCACAGTCAAAGTCGTTCCAAAAGTCGAAACTCCCGACACCATGAAATCCTTCACCACGCTCACGGCCATCGCGCTCCTCCCTGCCGCCCTCGCGGCCTCTCTCACTGCAACAAATAAATGCACCAATTCCATCTACGTCAAACCCGACGCACAAGGCTTCTCGGGCGCGATCTCCGAGATCAAACCCGGCGCGACATGGACGGGACCCTTCGAGACGACCAAGTTCGGCAACGCAGTCAAGTTCTCCAGCAGCAAAACGGATTTCAGCAAGCCCATCAGCTTCGATTACAGCGTCAGCGGTGGCCTCACGTACTACGATGTGAGCGATGCGGCTGGCAGACCGTTCAAGTTGGTGGCAAGGGATACTACGGGAGGTGGGCAGACGTGCCCAGAAGTTGGATGTCCGGGAAGCGCGTGTAAGGCTGTGAAGGCATGTGATTCCTCGCACACATATGCTATACAGGCATGTTAAAGGCTAGACGGTAGTAATTGGGTAGCGTACTGCAAGCTAGATGTGGAATTGAATTAGTGCGAGCGAACATGGAACATGCGAATCAGTCGTCATCAACTAAATCGTGAGTTCTGATATCTAGCGCGGGCTCGTGCAAGTCGAAGCGTTTTGTGTTCGTATTCGTCTCGGACGTACACTGATGTGTACACCATGTACGCGAACCGATTGTGGGATAGCGAATGATATGACGGTGTAGGATTTATCCTCAGCCTCATCAGTCTCGCTTCGTCAACCGTCGACCCACTTTTCGGATCACCGAGAGCCCGGGATCGACATCCCGACGCAACGACGGTCTTGGCGCGAGGATGAATAAATACAGTTCAGTATCATGTTAGCAAGCACATACTCAGAGGCGAATGCTTCATCGTGACTGAAATGATGAATGTAACAGCCAGCCATCTCGCAGTGGCTATCGCACTTGTGGTATGTTACTCAGTCTCTCGTGATACCCTGGACTAAAGACGAGGATGCTCAGTATGTCTTAGTACAATTCAGTATGATCACTCACCAAAAAATCTTTAGATTGCATCCAAGATTCTTTACAACATCTACCTGCACCCGCTTCGTAGCTACCCAGGCCCAAAGCTATGGGCCGCAACCCGCCTCACCTGGACGCACGCTATGCAGTCGGGTCAATACCATCGCAAGCTACACGAATTACACACTAGATACGGTCCAGTAGTCCGTATCGCGCCCGACGAGCTCTCGTACACGACCCCCGACGCATGGAGAGATATCTACGGCAATCGCAGCATCCCCAAGAACGCCGTCTGGGCAGGCCAGGAGGAACAGAAACATCCAGTCAGCATCGTGAGCACAAATGAAGAGACACACCTGCGGAACCGGCGGGCGCTGACAGGCGCGTTCACCGAGCATGCCATCGCCGAGCATGCATCTGTGCTTGAAGACTTGGTGGGACTCATGGTCACGAGGTTCAAGGAAAGCATCACAAGCGCCGACGGGAAGACTGTGGTTGATTTGGTGGACTGGACGAACTTTCTCACCTTCGACATCTCTGGCTTGCTCTCCTACGGAACGTCGTTCTCGAGCGTGTCACACGGCCGCGCGCATCCTTGGGTCGAGATCTCGTGCTCGTTCGGCAAGGGCATTGCGCTGATGGCGTCAATCAATTTCTTTGCGCCGCTGAACAGGGCGCTGAAGTTTGCGATGCCAAAGTCCGTCATGGAGAAAATGGAATACCACAAGCAGCTTGCGCACGAGAAGTTTATGCAGAGGTTGGCGATGGATGACGGAAGAGGGAAGCAGGACTACGTGGGTAGCATCATGGCGTATAACGCGGACAAGGGCGAAGTCAAGATTCCGGACGAGGAAATTGAGGCGAACATGACATTGTTGATTTTTGCGGGAAGTGAGACGACGAGTACGGCGTTGGCGGCGGTGCTGACGCAGCTGTTGCAGGCTCCCGCTGCACTGGAAAGCTTGGAGAAGGAAGTGCGGGCAGCATTTCAGAGCGAGGAGGATATTAATATTGAGAGTGTAGCGAGGCTCGAGTATCTCGGAGCGGTTATTCAAGAGGGCATTCGCATGGGGCCTCCAGCGTCGATAGCGTTGCCGAGGGTGACGCAGAGAGAGGAAATTGTGGCAGGGCAACGTGTGCCGAGTGGGGTACGTCTGTCTCGTCCTGTGAACATTCGAGTATCACTGACTGGACCAGACCTTTGTATCAGTGAACCAGTATCCCACGTTTCGATCTCCAAGCAACTTCACGCAACCCGACTCGTTCATACCCGAACGCTTCTTGTCCGGCTCGCCGTTCGGTTCGGATAGACTCGAAGCATTCCATCCCTTCCTGATGGGTCGGCACAAGTGTATAGGACAGAAGCTGGCGTTGACAATCATGAGGCTTACACTTGCAAGGCTAGTGTACGCGTTCGACATGAGAGTAGTGCAGACTGTGCGTGATTTTGGCGAGCAGAACACGTACATATTCTGGGAGAAGAAACCACTGCGGGTGGAGCTTAGGTTGAAGGCTGGATCCTCAGGCGCCGCGGCATGAAAATCTTGCATGTGCGTTATATCATAGGACTGCGAAAAGTATTCATCTGCCGTAGTCTTCTATTGACATGTTGCCGAATGACACCGTAAAGAGCGAGTCGCCGTACTGATGGCTACAAGCACCAGCTTTCGTCAGCGACTTTAGACATGCGATGCGTGGGGGCCAGACCCTTGGGGGATAGCAATGGAGGCAGCTCCATGCCTGCAATGTTGTACCTCTCATCAGTCTGTGCCACCGGCGGGCAGTTTGAGCAACGGCGACGCCATGGTGTATCAATCCAACGGCCCGTTGGTGCCCGTGCGTTGCGGAAGCGAAGGTGCGCACGCATGGCTAGGCCCGATGGAGCGAAGCGGGGCCGCGGGGCTGCTACCAAACTAGGGCGTACCGAGGCAATGCGCGCCCGTGAAGAGACGGCTGGCCAGGCCTGCTGCGACGGCAGCTTTAAAGGGGGTTTGAGAGCGCACGACGCCCACTGGCAGCTGGCAGCAAGACAGACGCATACTCGCACGCGCTGATTAGACGTCCAGACAGCATGGCGGCCAAGATCCCCCCCTTCGAACACACGTCGCTCGACGACATCCCCGCCATTGCCGCGCGCATCCGCCACGGCTTCCTCTCCCACACGACGCGCCCGCTCGAGTTCCGCCTGGTGCAGCTCCGCAAGCTGTACTGGGCGCTCAAGGACAATGAGGCCCTGATCATCGAGGCGTGCAAGCAGGATCTGGGCAAGCCGACGTTCGAGACGCACCTCTCGGAGCTGTCGTGGTGCATGAACGACATTGTCTTCATGCAGAACAACCTGCCGCGCTGGGCCAAGGACGAGAAGGCAGAGGACATCACCTTGACCAACAAGCTCATGGGCCCGCGCATCCGCAAAGACCCCCTCGGCGCGGTGCTGATCATTGGCGCCTTCAACTTCCCCATCCAACTGTCGCTCGGCCCCCTGATCGGCGCCATCGCCGCAGGCTGCACTGCCGTCCTCAAGCCCTCCGAGGGCTCGCCCCAGTGTGCAGCTGTCCTGGAGAAGATCATCGCCGAGTCGCTCGACCCCAACTACTACACCGTGGTGCAGGGCGCCATCCCAGAGACCACCGCCCTTCTTGACCAGAAATGGGACAAGATCTTCTACACCGGTTCGGCGAACGTGGGCACCATCATCGCGAAGAAGGCTGCCGAGACGCTCACGCCCGTCGCCCTGGAGCTCGGTGGCAGGAACCCGTCTTTCGTCACCAAGAACGCCGACCCCAAGCTGGCCGCACGACGCCTGCTGTGGGCCAAGACCTTCAACGCCGGCCAGGTCTGCGTAGGCCAGAACTACACCTTGATCGACAAAGAGATGGTCCAGCCCTTCGTCAAGGAGCTCGAGGTCCAGCTCAGGGAGTTCTATCCGCAGGGTGCCCGCAACTCCCCCGACTACGGCCGCATCGTCAACCAGCGCCAGTTCCAGCGTCTCAAGAAGATGCTCGACGAGTCGCACGGCAAGATCCTCGTTGGCGGCACCATGGACGAGGATGATCTCTTCATCGAGCCCACTGTCGTGCAAGTCGACTCCATGGAAGACTCTCTCATCAAGGACGAGTCATTCGGCCCGTTCCTGCCCATACTCGCCGTCAACGACCTCGACGAAGCCATCAAGATCGCCAATGAGGTCCACGCCACTCCGCTGGGTCTGTATCCCTTTGGCAACAAGGCCGAGATGGAGAAGGTGCTCTCCCAGACGCGCTCCGGAGGCGCCACCCTCAACGACGGCTTCTTCCACGCCTCCATCCCTACGCTTGCCTTTGGCGGCGTGGGCGATTCCGGCCAGGGAGCGTACCGAGGCAAGGCCTCCTTTGATGTCTTTACCCACAGGCGCAGTGTGACATCTACGCCTACCTGGATAGAGGGTATGCTGAGCATGCGCTATCCTCCCTTCACCGCCAAGAAACTGCAACAGTTCTTGAAGATGAGCGAGATGAAGCCCAATTTCGATCGCCAAGGACGCGCAATCGGATGGGGCGGGTGGGTTTTGGGATTGCTGGGTTTCAAGTCGTTGGCTGCTGTCGTGGGTAAGTGATCCACGTGCTCGCCCTGTCATCTCATCCCTCCTGTTACATTTCCTTTGTTCCTCTTAGGCATCCGGCCGTATCTCCTCTAGTACTCTCCTACATTGTGTTGTGGTAATTTGGCGCGGCTGTTTGTATGTCGTCTTAGCGCTTGAGCTAGCTATGCCCTGTGCAGCATGGTAGAGCTCAATGATTATGCTTGTGATCCATCCGATCTATACCTGCATCTGCTCTTACATCGATCCATCGCACGTCCGCCACCGATCTTCTGCTAACGTCTATCAGTGGCCGTCGGCGTGCGCTTGTACCTTCAGCGACGCGCAAGGTTGTAGATGTGCGTGAATGATATCACTCGTTAAATTATACCCTAAAAGTGTAGTTTCTATATCTTTTTAAAATAAAAGGATTCAATATCCCGTGAAACGATTGAGCCGCTGCGACATCCGTGGTCACGGAGTACAACTAGCCCGTGCCTCGCTTCGCGCGCTCGGATCCAGCACCAGCGAACTTCCGGATCAAGACGTACGCTTGTTCCGATTTCGTCGAATTTGTGATGCCGCTTTTATCGGATCCATGACCCAATTCTGGCGAAAATCATATGGATCGTCCCCCTCCGAAGTAAACCAGACAAGTTCAAATCCCAAGACATTCGAATCATCCGGGAACACAAAGGAACCGATTTTATCGTGGTCTGCATTGCCAATGTAGAATGCATCCGACTCGGAGACAATGACGCGGTAACCTCTGTTGAGCATTTCTTGAGAGGCACCGTCATGCCAAGTTTGTATAACCCAATCCTTGGATATGTCGATACGCTTTCCCTCGTCGGTAAGAGGATCATCCCACAGAATGAGCGTCTTGTTTGGCTGAAGGCGTTTGAGCCAGTGCAGAAACGTCTCGAACAGCTTGTTGTCATCTCCAGTCTGCCAAATATAGGCCACTTCATCGCCGCCAAAGTGATGTAGGGGAGACCGGAAATATCCGTCAACCGTGGAGACCAAATCGGCGATATGGTCGTATGTTTGGCGTTGCCTGATGTCTAGTTGGGCCTCTGGACGTTTCAGGTCTGGCGTGCCTACTACCAAGTCTTTGTTCCAAATTCCCCTACAATAGTGCCGTCAGAGCCCGTGTTGACAATCTTCAGATATATGATTTCATCACATACCATATGTCACTGTGCCCAGGCATATCTGTCTCGGG
The DNA here is from genome assembly GCF_001642045.1 of Paraphaeosphaeria sporulosa. Classification (NCBI taxonomy): domain Eukaryota; kingdom Fungi; phylum Ascomycota; class Dothideomycetes; order Pleosporales; family Didymosphaeriaceae; genus Paraphaeosphaeria; species Paraphaeosphaeria sporulosa. Next base: position 928,943 of record NW_017253372.1, on the reverse strand, counting down.
GTAGACCATGATGCCCAAGCGCTGCGCATGTGAAATCACACTCTGAATATCCCCAGGCGTATAGTGTCTGGAAGTATGACTGTGCGCCTGGCTCGCATTGGTCAAACCACGGTCTGCCGGCCAGTGTATGGGGAAACTTTCTGCATCATATATATGCCAGTGGAAGACATTGAAATTGTACTGGTGAAGCACGGTCAACAGATCGAGGATGGCTTCAACGGGAAAGAACTTCCGGCCCGTATCCAGCATGAACCCTCGGTGGGGATAGAGATCGGATTCCATTTCTTGTCGATTTCAGATGGGAGGGAACTATGTTGCTGGTGAGATCAACGAGCGGGGTTATATACTTCGCGTCACACTGCTAATCCATATGCGATCTAGCTGACCACACCCACAGGATGGCCACTAGCTGTCGGCGCGCAGCAGAACTCGTGGACACGCTACCAGTGGGGAGGATTCACGTCAGTCAAGTGGAGTATGATGATATGTTCAATTGCAGGGAATTGTCTACTATTTACAGAAATCGACTACCATTAGCCCCCACGCGTCTTGCCCCATTTTATGTTGTCTTGGTTCCACACCGAGAATATCGGTATGACGATGCTGAAGACGGCGATCATGGGGAAAAATGGGAGATAGAAAGGGATGTATGTCCAATCCAGGCAGAGGATGCATAGCAAGATAGGCAAAAGCAAGAATGCTAGCAATACCGCCCAAGCATATGGTGTCAACAAGACTGAGATCACTGCGAGGGCGACTCCGGCCGGCAGTGCGAGCGGCAGGATGAACACCATGAAGAGTTCGCAGAAAAGGACAAAGAGTAGCCTCACGTGAGTGAAGAACGATGCTTCGAAGGGCGGGACGTTGAGATGCGCAAAGTGGCAGTGGACGAGGGAATTCGTCCATCGGCGTCGCTGATCTAGGAGCACCGAAAGCTTGTCGGGAACCACGGTTGTGCATGTTGCAGCAGAGAAGTATTGCAGTCGACAGTCGGACCCGAAATAGCGGATCGCCAGAGTCGACAGATAACGGTCCTCGCCAATGGACAACAAGTTGTGTTCGTGCAGGGTCTTGTCGTAACTCCCTGCGTAGTCTTCCAGGAGAAGTGGATGTAGAATAGCTGGTCGGTTGTTTGGCCATTTCAGTCGGTAAATGGTGAAGCATCCGCTGAGGACGAAGACACTGCTGCATATGCTCTCCACTGCCTTTAGGACGGCGTGGGTAAGCCAGTACTCAAAAACCTGGCTGCTGGCGACGAAGCTGCTCATGTGGTTGCTGACTCCGGTGTAGCCGCACACTCCAAGGAGCTTCGGTCTATTTTGAAGTCGGTCCACAAGGTAGGAAATCCCTGTCCGGTCAACCGCGGTGTCACAATCGATGGCCAGCATGTACATGGCATCGCGAGCGTCCATGTTGAGGCAGATTCGCATCTTGAACTCAAGATTTTCGAAGAATGGGTTCCAGAGCTTGCGGTAATTGACGTAGTGGAAGAAGTTGTAGGTCATGAGCTGAGAGTCACGTTTGCCTCGGTTTCCGGGCTTTGGCTTGTCTTTCTCGTCTTCTCGCCCAACCTTGACAACAATGACGTAGGGTACACCTCGATAGTGGCCAGTGCAGCAGATGGCTCTGTTATCTGAAGCGCCATGCTCGTCAAATGACGCGTATGAGTGGGCCTGATTTTCGATGCCAGCTTCCAGGTCCGCGCTGTGGTCGAAGATATCTTCCAACAAGATTTTGTATGTCGGTTTCTGGCCCTCAGCTGCAACCATTCCGTCGGCTACAATGAAAAGAAGCTTGCGCTTTGTCGCATAACTTGACTGGACGCACGACTCGATTGTTTTCCGGAGAGTTGGCTCGTCTTCGTTATAGCACGGAATTTGCATTACCAGCAGGGCGTCATGTTCTTCGAAAGAACTGCTGGTATAGCGGACACGAACAACACAGATCGCAACCAGCAGCATAAACGCGCCACCCAGACCCATGTAGACATAGACAATGCCGCGCACCGTGCTGCAGAAGGCACTATCATTGGCAATCATGCCGATGTGCACTTTCACAACACAACTGACTATCGGTTGGATGACGAGAAAGTAGCATATCAATGCGTAAATGGCGGCAAGCAGAAAGCAGAAAAGCACCTTTTGTCGGAAGGCCAGACGTTGCCGAAGGTCGTCCATTTTCATGTAGTTCTTGAGGAACCATGAAGGGATGTAGAAGGTCAAGCAGCGCGCAAGCCATATCCAGAACCCTCGGTAAACTCCCGGGGTAATATGCTCGTCGGTTCGGTGAGGTTTTTCCCAAGCTCTGAATTCAAGGACTTGGGCTTCCATGGTCTTCCTACGCAGGTTCTTCTTTAGCTTTCGCTTGGTGGACGAATGCACTTTCTCGGGAGCTTGGAGGGCTTCGGAAGCCTGGTGCATATTCGAGGCCTCTTGTCCGATGGATTCAGTCATGGAACCGTCGTTTGCGTCACCATCGGATGACCATGTGACTCGATGAGGATCTGAGAGATCTCGATCATGCTTCTCTACAATTGTGGCAGGTCGAGTAGAGCTTCTTGATGCAGGGTTTGAGGCGATGAAGCTTGATATGGTGTCGGTCGACTCAGGGTATTCTTGGCGGTGGTTGCCAAGATATGCTGATCCCGGCGTGCGGATGAAGGGCAGGGAGCCCTCTCCATATAACGAAGTGACGGATTCGTATGGTGAGACGACGATGGGTAATCCGTAGTCGCTCTCATAATCTATGACAAACTAGTCAGCCTACGGTATATTGGTACGTACTGAGTCGGAAACGGAAGACAGCAGTGCTGGAGGGGGAGGGAAGGAGAGGGCTGCGCTCACATGGACTGGGTATGTCGTCCTTAGAAGCATTGGGAAAAAGGGTGGTATAAAGAACCTTCCACATGTCTTCTTCCGAAGGACTGCTTGTCGTGACTGTTGGCGATCGTATCTTCTGTATCAGAGTTTCGAGTCCTTTGATGGGCTCATCATCCTCACTAAGGATGCGGTCACAATGTGGTTCTACATGCAAGTGGTGCGCAAACATTCGACTGGAATCAAAGTTCTGCGAGCAACCTGGACACTTGATAGGCATGATATGGCAGCGATACACATGTTGCCTAGAAGCACGGTCAGTCCACCTACAAAGAATGCGGCAGGAGTTCCAACTGACCTGACACCGTGTATTTTCGTCCACCCTTTCCTGGAACACGAGTGTGTCTCTGCATACTCGAGTGGGTCGCTCTTTAGGTACGGGCAAGCGAAGAGCTTGTCGAGAGATCCCTTCTCACCTCCATCCTCTGTGATCTCTGTGCTCTGTGTGCTCTCTGTGCCATCTGTAGGTTCTATGCGGATGGTAGAGCGAGAGGATAGCCAGTGATGTGGGGTTAGCCGAGGCGGGGTCATTGGAATACCTCAGTGCTATTGATAGGTAGATCAAGAAAAGATGACGTGGCAGGGATGAGAGTCCTTGTAGACACCCGCTTTGGATTGATAATCAAAAGTTTAAGTGGACTGACAGCTATCAAGGGATGGAGTAGTACATGAAGTATTTAAATGGAAGGTCCCAAGTGTCCTCACAGAGCCCGTTCCACGCCACTTGGATATCTTGGTAGCTGAGGAGCGATGTGAGAGAGCTAAGCATTGTAGCATTGTACGCGAGTTCTAGATGCTTTGCCAGCTGAGGAGTGCGCTGACATTTTCGCCTAGCGTGGCAATCCGGCATTGGCAGTGAAGGGAGGAGAAATTACTCAGGCGAAAATTTTATAATATAGTGCGTAAACAGCTGGTCCACTACTGTCAACAATTAGGTCTGGTTGGGAAGCGGCAGACAGAACAGACAGCCACGAAGGAAGCAGCTAAGAAGGAAGTACCCACAACACAGAACCTATGATATGTCTTCTGTCCCATCTCGTATAAGTCATCTTGTCTGCTTGCGCGTCAAAACGTATTACGCCCTTGAGTTCTTGCGCAGGGTGCCTCAGCTGCGCACAGTTTCACCCCCAAGGCTCGCACCTACCTGCAAAAGCAGTGACCAATGTTCCGAGAAGCGAATCGATAAAACTCCCACGGTCTGTTCCCCACGTCTAGATGCGCTTGTGATGGTGCTCTGTTCAGCTGTTACTACCCAAGCCTAGGCTCGTCGCTGCCTCCGACCCGGCTTTTTCGCAACAAAGCTAGGTTGCGGCACATTAACGCTAGAGAATTATCGGAAGAGGCCTCTGGTGAGATGGCTCCACGTCTCAATTGCAGCATGCATCGGTCCAAGCAAGTTTCTGCTTTCGAGCTAGCAGCGTATACACGCCTGGATGAGGCGGAAAGCCTATAGCGCGGGTATACTAGCCAAATGTAGCACTATCAATCCGAACTGGGCGCAGCCGTGATCGCCGACATGGATACGCCGGACACGTAACCAGATCCCCCTAGCACCAGCACGGTCTTTGCTTCCCTGGTATATGCTAACTGGAAAGGGGCAAGTTTATTTCGCTACTTGAACTATCTCCTGTCGGAAGTTCGCGATACAGTGCTTGTTTTGAAGTTGTTCTAGACTGTCAAGCCACGGATGAAAGTTACCTTGAACTTGTGAGTCGTTTAGACTCGTCTGGGATATCCAGTCCAAAGCACATCAAACCATCCACTTGAAATTCTCGTGAGATTGAACCTGATCTTACAACGGCTTCTTAAGCCCTACGCAGTTTGGCTGAATAACCCCGCTTCAGTCATGCATACAGTTGTGGAAAATGCATCAATCTATTACCCTAGAGCTATCTAAGAAAAAATATTCACTATTAATTGTGTACATGCAAGGAGCAATGTACTATACTGGAGAGTACTGCCGCGACTTTTGCGTAACTGGATATTGTCAGTTGATAGTCTCATACTAGGCTATTTCATCAGTGTCCTACCAAGAGGCTATGATTGGCAGCACCGCCAGCAGCACGGTACCAATTCTCTGGAGCATCCCCCATACACTCACCAACGGTCACAGAGCGACTGAAATTGAACAGCTCGAAGTAGTCCAACATATAACTCGTCAAATTCCTGGTAGTCTCTCAGTGACAGAAAACAGATGTTCAATCGGAACATACATACCAACTAGACTGATAATGCGTATCATGCATTAAGAAAATGTGGTTCGCATCACGAGGTGTTGTCTGACGCATGGACGCCACGAACTTTTCCTTGGAGATCTCTATCTTCGAGCCCTCGTCATTCTGCCAATCTAGAAATATGATTAGAACACGGTGTCAATGACAAGGGCGAAAACTTATACCGTTGTTGACAACATTTTGGTATGCTGTAAGCGTTGACTTAGTAATGCACTACTAATATCTATACAACTGATACTTACTGATATGGTATCCCATTCTCTTAAGAACAGTCTGGCATCCGTTGTGACAATCATCGTATGGCGGACGGAAGTACGTAGGAAAGAAACCCAGGATGTTCCGGATCGCCATCTCGAGATACTCCACCTGGCGAACTTGTTCTGTCTCATTGAGCGAACTCATATTTTGATGGCCCCAGCTATGCCCGGCTATCTGCATGAAGGTGTTAGTGAACAGTCATGACGAAGTTTGACGAGCAGTACCTGATGCCCTTCGGCATGCATGCGTCGGATGATATCTGGCCATCCAGTCTCCTCGATATCGATCTGGCCTTTGCCCAGATTGTTTCCCGTGATGAAGAAGGTGGCTTTCGCACCGTATGCCCCGAGTACGTCAAGGAGATGTGATGTGTAGTTGTATGGACCATCATCAAAGGTCAAGGCTATTGTGCCGGGGTTCTTACAATGGTCGATTCCCGCACCATCGTAAGTGACATTGCCGATGAGTGGTCGAGATACGTTGAGCGTCGACTCGCCCAAGGGTTTGGATGTTGCATCGCAGCCGTTTGAATAGTCGATCTGGCAATTCGGACTCGCACAATATTGGGAGCCTCGACCGCAGTAGCCTACAGGTGAACAGCTATCAAACCAGTGAGCCTTCATCATGAGCTGTAGTGAGTTCTTTCTTTGAACGTACCAATCGCCCGGATCACAGAAACCCACACCTGGACCACATTTCTTGTTCGTATCTCTTTTTGGAAGATGAGATGCGGAGTAACTTTGCAACTCTTCGATCATGTGTCGCGGGAGATGGCGCATTGCAAATCGACCTCCAAATATCCCCGGAACTGGAATATCATGGCCGGCGCTGTGCGCGAATGTGAAGGCCCCAAACTGAAACAGCAACGCAGTACCGAGCAATAATGACGGTTGCATTCTGCCAAGACTCGCAGGCAGTGGAACGTGGAGACGAAACGAATGATCGAGTAGCATAAGATGGTCTTTTTGACAATATTGTATACACTACAAGCAAGACGTGACCTTGAAAAGAAAAAAAGAAAAAAAAAAGGCATATACGGAGGCAGTTTTGCGACCAAAGCCATGGCCACAGATCCAGCCTTTGCGTAGCATACCGATGAACATAAAAATAGCTCCCATTTTGCTGTGAGGCTCAGCTCAGGACAAGCACACTAATGCAAATGATCGATAGGACCCAGTGCCCGGGCGATACTTTCTAGGTAGCCACCGAGTGCTTTAATCGAAGTTTGACAAATCCACGTGTGCAATGCGCTGGTTCCTGGAGGTCAACTTTGCGGCACGCACTCCGGGCTAGCGCATGCATTAGCCAGAGGTAGCGCGTTCGGGTACCTGGCCCAGACTTTCGCTTTCAAGCCTCGTAGCCCCGTGTCCATGGTTCTCTGCCAGGAACCATCGCCCGGCGCGCGTACCACCGCTGAACAACACTACGCCGAGTCATGCTGTTGCGATCTCGCGCACGTTGCCTTGTAGCTCGTTTGAAAGCCGACACACTGGAGTCGAGTGTTCTTCATCAAGCACGTCGAGCGCACATGCACCTAAGATTCCGTGCATCGAGCCAGACAAAGCTGCAGGACACTAGTCGTAAAGAGTACGCCAAGCGACAATTCCTGTGGATACGGATCAAGTTCCTCAACCCTCTTCTTGCGGCTGACCAAGGAGGCAACTTCTTACATTTCAAGTTTTTTTTTTTTTGGCAACGCTCAAGTTGCTTTGAGCGAAGGGACCTCGCTTGGCGGCTAGCACGTTGCACTAAGACTAGTAAAGAAATTCTAGGCAAGTTGGCGTGCGCTTGTATGCTTGACCCCACTTCACGCTACCGTTCCGGCACCATGGTGTTGGTGGGCTTGGTAGATCCGGCGTGGCGGTTCCCCGGAAGAGCGGCGCAGAGTTGAACGTTGGGACCCGTCGGTAACGATGGCTTCACCTGGCTGGTTCCAGACGCATTTAGCTTCGTTTCTACCCATGATGGCAAGGTGGGCGTCGTCGCCGACCAAAAAATCGTCCCATGTCTACTGAGAGGCTATTAGTGATCGGGTAGAGGAATAAACTTTTTTCGTTGAAAATCTGCTCACATACCAAGACGGCTACGTTTTAAGGGTATACGCATGAATGTCCAACGTAACCAGACCTGGTGTTAGACACACCAAGAGAGAGCGCCGCAATCTCAACAGGGTGCCAGGGACATCTGCGGGGTGTCGTGGGTCATCATACTACAGTCAAACGCAGATAGACAACGGTGGTGTGATACGATCGCAATTTTGGGCGGGAGTTGAGGGTCAGTATGCTACAGAAAATCGCAGATGATAGCGGTGTGCGGCACAAACCTAATATTCATGTTGGCGCGAGTAGGCCTTACAACTGCCTGTGATGGTACACTCAACATTTGGAGCGCCTAGTGCATGAGAACTACTTATATACCATCGAAGCACGGTTCGGCGTCTTGTTTTGAACATGGCGATTTTTGTGCTGGAACTGTCAAACGCAATGCATTGTTTTCTTATATTTTCAAGAAGCAACCACAACATCAATCGATGAAAGTCTGTATGTTCGCACCCTTTATACCTGAAGATAGCAGTACTGCCTATTGTACCGATTTAAACATCTCAGCGAAATGAACAATCAAGATAAACGATTTTCTTCCGGGACATTGTTAGACACATTGTTTCATTAGATCCTTTTGCAATCATGCTGCCATGATCGTTATCACATCACTCTCTAGAGCTTCATTACTATATCAACGAAAAGCCGTCAGGACAGAGCATGTTGGTATGAACATCCGACGACAAGAGGAGCCCCCAACTCTTGACACCTACTCTAGCCTACCCGGATTTGTCGTTTTCAGCATATTTGGAGAGCAGCTACTGACGTTCGAATTCCCAGAGAGGATCAACTAGATTGGTCGCGTTTAACCGTGCTTTTAACTTACCCACTATGAGGTCCCTGGGAAGGGGAACTGAGACATCCATCGAAAAATTGCAACCATTGCGAACATCGGCCACTGCAGTCGTCAAGTCACTGTTAAGTCGGATGGTCCAGCTTTGCGATATGTGGATGATGTTCTGGATACGTCATTGTTATGCATGTATTCTGATCGTCGACACTAACCAGGAAGTAGTATCAGCCGCAGTACGCACTGCACCATATGCAGTTCAGATCTGCACATGTGCGTCGGCGATATGAACACTATGATGAGAAAGGATTGATAAATGGCCACTAGGCCATCGGCATCGTCGAGGAAGTCGCCTCGGAGTCAAGAACTTTAATTTCAGGAGGCCGCGTCATCATCCTACCGATGATTGGCTATGGAGAATGTTTCTACTGCAAGCGCAGGGGATTCTCTATTTCTGATCAAACTACTACATCCCAGGGGCTGGTGCAGATGTACGGACATCACAGCTCGGGAATTTTCGGTTATTCTATGATCATGAGAGGATACTCCTGCAACCAAGCCGAAAACTGCAGCGTCCCTGATACAGATATTGTCTGTGTCAAAGCTCCAGCTGTTAAACAGGCGTAGAGATTGGTAGGTCTTGCAGATGTGACCCCTACCCCATGGCACGGCCGTGAATCCGCTGAAGTGGACAAGGACGATGTTGTTGGCGTCTGGGGTTGTGGCGCAGTCGGTCTCCATCCAGCGTTTGGCAAAGGTCCATAGGGCCCTAAAGGTCTACGCCATCAATAATGACATTAATCTACTTAATATTGCGAATGCTTATGGCATGATTCCCATCGACGTTGACGACCACTCTGATCCAGCAGATGATATTCTGTCTCTTGATCCGCACGATTTGGACCGCGGCATCGAAGCAAACGGCGTCAAGAGTACGAATTCGATCGCTCATACCGTAGTGAGAGCTCTGGGTGTCGAGGTGATAGTCCAGACACCGTGAGCGCTGTGATCAAGTCGACGCGCAAGGGCGGAAACATCGCTCTGATTGGCGGATTTTTCCACACGATCAATAAGTTCCCAATTGGAATGCTTACAGATAATGCTATTACTCTACGTTTTGGGCAACTCTACGCCCAGAAGGCGAGGTATCCTTTCCTTGTGATGTAATATGCCGTACCGCAACATGTAGGCGGTATCGTTCCTCTGATCATCAGCATGATTACATGTTACTGTGCGCACTATGCAGTGTTTTCCATTCCTACTGGATGTTGTCGTTGGAAAATTCCCTCGTTCGCATTATGTCTACAGGTTAGCAAAGGAAGCTGGATGTCAATTCCTGTGGCTGATTATTGCGCTCTAGACATGCTCGAGAGTATCCCACAGGGCTACGACGCGTTCTTCGACCATGAAAGTACTCGGAGGGCTGAAGATATGACTGGCAACTGTTTTCGGACTAGCTCTCACAGAATGGACCTCAATATCGACGTCAATCTGCATTTCTTTAGCCCCAGGGTCTCCCTGAACTTCACTCGCTCGCCGAAGCGAGCTTTTGTGTAGAGTAGCCGGTACAATTAGTCCAGTGTATTATATGAGCAGGCTAGTTGTTATGGTCGCGCCATATCTGCAATGTATCAATGGTTTAATGTAGCTTTCCAACTGTGAACCTTGGATATCCCCACTATGAATAGAATGACTTGCTTTCCCTTAGTGCTGTGATATGAGACTACCTATGATCAAGGCTTAATATTGAATGAAGTTGTGCCTGATTGCTTCTTCCAATATAGAAGTCGCCTCCTCCCTGGGATACGTTCTGAACCTCGCTTGAAAACATCGATTCGAACTACTATCCTTTTTTTTGGGCGGTTCGAGTGATGACTCAAATGACCATGCGGGGACGTTCCGCATCCTGTCAAGGAATAGTTGTGCCAGTGTTTCATTGCGCCATGTGGACTAATCGCGCGCAGTAGCACTCGTGGCGAATCGGTACCGGAATACACCTAATAGCAACGAGCAATGTCATTCTGCACGAGAATTCCACCCGTTGCCTCACAGAAACTCACCTTTTCGCTCTTTTTTGACTTCGGTATCCGTAGACGTCAGTATCACAGCTTTGTGTTGAATATATACAGGTATGAGTCTCAATTCAACACTGCTCGCCAATAACTCGTTCTGTATCGTTTGTTGTGGTCCACGTATTATGCTATTGTCCATGCCAGAAGAATTCGCTCAGAATTTGCTACGGCTTCCACCTCGTTACGCGCGTACAGTACGCAGAGTTGTTCACCCTGTTTCACTCGCTCGCCTGGCTTCTTCATGTCGGCCACACCAACGTTCAGATCGAGAATGGAGTCTTTAGCCGCCCGACCACCGCCCAGGTCGCGCACAACTTCGCCGATAATCCGAGCGTTACAATCCGAGATCGTTCCTGATTTGTTCGAAGGAATTGGTAGGGAAAATGCTTCGATAGGCGATTGCAACTTCTGCGTGAAAGCTTTCAGATCGCCCCCTTGTGCTTCGATCAGTTCATCCCACTTCGCGCGCGGAGCTCCCGACTCCAGACACGTTGTTGCCTTTGCAAGTCCCGCAGCTAGATTTGACTCTCGCCCCGTCAATACTAACAGCCGACCAGCGCATTGAAGGACTAGTTCTCGCAAATCTTCAGGGCCACGATTCTCTAAGCATTCGACCGATTCGACAACTTCAAGCCAGTTGCCTGCAGTACGTCCGAGGGGTGTGTCCATATCATTTAGGAACGCCTCGACTTTGACACCGCACGCATTCCCGAGCGTCTCCATAGCCTCTGCCAACTTATGGGCATCTTCGCGCGTCTTCATGAATGCCGCCTCGCCGTACTTGACATCAAGCACAAGGGCGTCTAGTCCTTCGGATAACTTTTTTGACAGAATGGACGCCGTAATGAGATTGATAGAGGGCACCGTCGCCGTCACGTCGCGCATCGCGTAAAGGCGCTTATCGGCGGGTACCTATGAGTGGGGTGGCACTAAGTCAGTAAATTGATCGGGAAGAAGATAACGAGTATAAGTAGGTAGTTACAACTTTAGCTCGTGACTTAAGTCTGACATGTTCAGACGATAATTGGAGCTGAAACAACCACTTCGTACCCCAGGGTTTCTTACCATATCCTCGGTTTGTCGGATCATCGCGCAGCCAACGCGCTGTACAACATCGACAATCTTATCGACGGGCAGCGCTGTGCTGAAGCCAGGAATGGACTCGAGTTTGTCCAAGGTGCCACCCGTTATACCCAAACCACGCCCTGAAATCATCGGTACACGGAAGCCCAGAGCTGCCAGAAGAGGAGCCAGAGGAAGCGATATTTTATCGCCGACTCCACCTGTAGAGTGTTTATCCACAACAGGTCGCGATGGGTCTCGCGGAAATTGAAGGACAATACCCGAATCCCGCATCGAGAGCGTCAGAGCACGTGTTTCGGCGTCATTCAAGCCCTTAAAGTACACTGCCATCAGGAACGCTGCGATTTGATACTCGGGCAGTGTGTCGGCCGTGATGCCTTTGATGATGTAACTGATTTGTTCATCGGAAAGCGCCGAGCCGTCGCGCTTCGCTTCGATGAGTTGGAGAAAATTCATGACAGATTTTCAATGCTCGTGATGCGTGATCCGCAGTTTGGGCCGTTGACGGGCTAGTGTTTAATCCGGAGACAGTAATAGGACTGAATGTTTAAGAGGGTCAGATAAGTTGCGTATAAATGGGCGTGGGGTAAGGGAGAGAAAAAAAGAGCGCTAGCGCAGATCCTTGTAGGCTGGGACAAACGGGAGATCGCACGATTAAAGTGCCCGAATACCGCTCCACTGTAGATCCTTGGCCACACAGACAGCTGGCATTGAGTTCGAAAGCATCTACATACAATGAGGCGCGATTTTGCTATCCGAGATTGATTTGGAGCTTTGGTCGATAGAAGAGACGGCACGAAGATGCGTTGTCTCTGCAGTGTGTGGGGTACAGTGGGGTAAACTCCTGCCCGTGATGAAAAATGCGCACCCGGACTTTGAAGTACCACCAATACTTCGGACATTGAAGCACTGCAACACGCGCAAATATGAAAATTGGCAAGCATACGTTCTATGCTCGAATTTACAAACTAGCTCTGGACACAATTGTGTGTACTGGTATCATCTCTTTTCCCATCTATCATAGTACACATAGGTATAGCAGAAATGCATCTATATCGCGGCACCTGATTGCGGTTGCACCTCGAGCATGTTTCCATCTGGGTCCGCAATGATCAAGAAAGTTCGAAACCCAATGACCTCAAGGCCCGGCGCGGCTTTCATTGCGTCCTTTTGGGTCTCCTCGTTCGACAGGTCTGCGAAGCCCCAGGCCGCCCCAAGCAAACGACTCTCCTCGGTTTGGCCCGTCAAATCGATTTCGCCAGCGCGCTTGATGATACGCACACCAAGCGACTCGAAGCGCGCCTGTGCAGCTTCTACGTTAGGAACTATGAGCCCGAAGTGTGAGAGAATGGCGCGGGGGCGCTGTGGACGCTGTGTCTCAGAACCGGTACTGTTACTGTTCCCAGAGCCCTACATTGAGTTTAGCGCTTCGCATTGTGAAGCCCAAGAACGGAAGCCCCTACTGTGTATGATTGGAACTCAATCATTCCAGCCATATTGTTCTTATCCCGCTGCATCTCCGCGCCCGTTTGGAACCCAGTACCGTTCCTGCCCCCCTGGTTGTGTGCCATGTACATGATTGAGAATCCACCTTCCAAGTCTATGGTGAAGATGTGACGCATGCCGATAATTCTGGAGTACCACTCACTTGTCCGGGTCAAGTTCGCCACGTTAATTCCCACATGATTGACGAAGTAAGATATGGTTGCCGGATCTGCTGGCGGGTCGTCTCCTGGGGTGAAGGTGAACGGTAGGGACGCGTTCCCTTCTTGTCTGGCAATGTTTTCATGGTTGCAAGCCAGCGCCGATGCGAGGAGTAAGGTCGATAGTACTCCCGAGATTCTCATGTTTGCTAACTGAATGCCGTGTTGAGTGTGTGTGTGCTGATAACAAGTCTATACAAGCTCTAATTCACTGGTGGATTGTACGTATACTTATAAAAAAAAATGCATTCAACTTTTTTTTATTGAGCATTACTGCTTATATCGGCCATATCTCATTCTCTCTTCCGTAGACCCGCTTACGGTGCCTTTACTTAGTGGCAATCGCTGGGCCTAATATTCCTTCGCTATACTAATTATGTACTACGCCAGCATATCGTCAAATGAATGCTAGGATGAGGCCGCTCTGTTCTGAAACAAGCTTGGACGAACTGTGATCCTATGTGTTTGCGATCCAGTCGCAAGTGAGGGTTTCTTACGGCCGTAAGGTCTCAGCCTCATCGTGAATGGCACTGGTCACTCGACCAAGCGGTATCGGGGAAATAGTTTCGAAATAGAAAACGTAAACATGAGGGCAGCTGAAAATCAATGTCATTCACAGTGGTCTGGTGGACCAGCCAAGGCAAGCCATTTATACTTTTCGATGATCAGATATTCTTGGCCATCTCCTCTCCACATCAAGCCAGGAGACAATATAACATGTTCACTTTGGCTTTTCAGCTGTGTTAAATGCCTATAAATTCCTGCTACTAGGATGCATATTTAACCACGAACTGTTATTCGCAAGTTATTCGCAAGTTATTCCCAAGGCATTCGAGCGTTCCGAGCCATGATAATGTTGGAGTGCGATGCAGCCGTCTCTGTGGCGCCTGCCAGGCCGTTTTCAGTGGAAGATAACGAGGCATGGTCGGGAAAAGAGATCTACGCTGTGATGGTAGTTAGAGCTCATAACACCCAGTACTTAATTGGGGTCGTCTAATCGGGCTACCATCCATCGAGTCCTGCTATCATCCCCCATGACTCCACCCCTTCGCCTCCTTCCTTGGCCCAGCCATCACTTCCAACAATACCTTTGCCGATCCTTGTAGACCCAACAACTTTGAATCCAAAGTACTCGTAGATACCTTTCGCATGTGCATTTGTTGATTCCAGCCAAATGGGGATATTGCTCGCTTTGGCTGCGGCCAAAAAAGGCTCAAATATGGAAGTCACAGCACCTGGCAATGAATCAGTTCAGAAACCTTTGGCTCATGTAATCTTCTCACCTTTATCAGTCCTTTCCGGATCTCTGCCGATGACGTTCAAATGCCAGTGCGGACGGGTACCCAGTTTCTCCTCGCGAAGAGCTTTGAAAAAAGTCAAATATTCGACCACACCCTCTGATAGGGTGGATGCAGGGTTCGGCTTCTTCTCAACACCTGGAGGAAACCTGTGAAAAGAAGTGAGACCAGACTATGGATCGAGCGTAGGCCTATTTGCGTACCACAAACCGATGGCAGCCCAATCAAGTGACTCCACCAGGATAGCTCCACCTTCGAAACGAGGCCGGACGATCGCCTCCCAGTACTTCGCTCGGAACTCAATCGTTTGTATTTTGGGATGTTCAGGGTTTGACTCGCGGCCCATGAACAAGTAGCGATTGAGTGCGTCCTGAGAGAACGCAGCTGCAACAAGAGCGGCAAACCTAGGAATGTCACTAGGATCGGTGATCCTTCGGAGGGGCTTGGTGATCTCCAATTCTCCAGACATGGTTGCGCTGCTATGTTTTTTCTAGATGGAGTTGCTGGTCTAACCCCAGGAGATGAAGCGCTCGAGGTGTATCCTGAGTCACGGGTAAGTTGGAATATTTTGGCTGGAGTGCACGGTATGCCGGGCTCCGACTTCGTCGCTGTGCACACTTAATGCTGAAATAACGTCTTGCATGCACCACTCTATCCCCGGCCCACGGCTTCGGAATCCGCTGACCAGCTGCGTTCCACTTGAGTCGTTAGCCAAATCTCGGGTTGCTCGTGTGAGTCGTGTAAGTCGAGTGAGGTGATCTCCACAGGAATTGCGTTGCAGGCTAAGCCGTGACTAACGCTCGCTAGACATTTTTAAGCCTTGTGTGTGGGTCTTGTCTGGTCTTGCGGATGAAGGCGTATCGCATGCTCGCACCAGTGAGAGACAGAAAGAGTAGTTCGCATCCATTAAGAGGTTCTAGCTCGATGTTGCAAGAAACGGCGTGCATCGCGACGACAGGAGTCATGAACCTATCCATGGCTCTCCCGGCTCTAGCACAGCGACACAGATTACATATTTCGAAGGTATCGCGTCGACGAGCACTGCATACTGGGAGTGTCCTTGCATAATCCCAATGGCTGACACCATAGCTAGTCCCGTTCACCGTGCCGACATTGTCCAAACCAAACCTGGGTTCCACTATGGTGGCTCGGAAGAAGATTCAGAGAACAACGCGCCTATCCGAGATGTCTCCGGTGACATTCTCGATGACGGCCTCCGTCGTGGTTTAAAGGGACGGCATTTTGTCATCATCGCCCTTGGGAGTATTATCGGGCCCGGCACGTACTGGGGCATCGGCTATGCCATTTTTCTCTCCGGTCCTCTCGGGGCACTCCTAGGTTTCCTCGTGGTCGGTATTTCAATGTGGTTTTTGATGCAGAGCGTGGGAGAGATGACGACGCTTTTCCCCATCCACGGAGGCTTCGTCGAACATGCAGGGCGCTTCGTGGACCCAGCACTGAGCTTCTCTATGTCCTGGCTCTACTATCTTATGTGGAGCGTTTTCCTTGCGTCTGGTATGTATGATCCTCGAAGATCGGTGTTTGGCCTAACGCCTTCAGACTGGAACTCCGCCATTCTAACCTTAAGGTTCTGGGTTTCCGACGAACAGGTGCCATCTTGGGCATGGACAATCATCTTTTTCGTCGTTTTTACGGTGATGACCCTGCTGGGCGTTCGTGTGTACGGCGAGATTGAGTATTACTTTGGAATGTTCAAATTCGGATCCCTGATCTTGTTGTTCATCCTCTCCATAGTGTCCAATGCTGGTGGATTCGGTGGCGGCTATACTGGGTTCAAATATTGGAAAATGCCCACAGGTATCATCTCCGCACGTACAACAAGCGCCCATTGACTGTCTAACAGGTCCTATTATAAATGGAATCGATGGCTTTGGCCAGGTTTTCGTACTGGCTGCAGCATACTACGTTGGAACTGAGATCATATCTCTCGCTGGTGGCGAGTCGAAGAACCCGAAAAGGGATGTGCCAAGGGTATGGTATCCACTCTGATCACTATGGCCAACTTTTATTGACTTGTGCAAAAGGCAATCAACTCAATCGTCTATCGTATCCTCGTGGTTTATATCGGAATGCCGCTCTTCCAAGGCTTGATCTGTCCATCTGATTCACCGGACTTGCTGAGCGCGAGCTCCAAGACTGCATCCAGTCCCTTTACAATAGGATTCGTCAAAGACGGCTGGAAGTCCGCAGGTCATTTCGTGAATGTACTCATTCTGGTCGCCTTCGTATCGGCAGCGAACGGAGTGGTGTATGTGCAGTCGCGCACCGTTTACTCTTTAGCACTTACGAATAGAGCTCCAAAGATTTTTTCAAAGACCACTTCTAGAGGAGGTTTGTTGCTCCGACGTCTGCGCGTAGCTGGATAGTTACTGACCAATTAGTACCATGGGTCGCCATCGTCACTTCCAATTTCTGGGGCTTCTTATGCCTCATGAATCGAACACTCACAGCCGGCCAAGTTTTCAGCTACATGACAAGCGTCGGTGGCACGTCTGCTTACATTGCCTGGGCCAGCATCATCTTCACACACTTGCGAGTCCGAGCGGCTGCAAAAAGGCAGGGTGTTGAACTCAAGACGTTTCCGTATCGAGCGTGGGGTAGTATCTGGATTTATCGAGCTAACTTTGCCTTTAACGTCTTCATCCTGTTTATCCAAGGGTACACTGTTTTCAAGCACCCCTTCGATTGGCGCAACTTTATCGCCTGTTATATCACGATTCCGACGTTTCTGTTAATGTTTGTCGGGTACAAACTGTGGTTTAAAACAACATGGTGCGCAAAGCGATATTGGCTATTGAGATTGAGTTGACATGGCTTTATAGGGTTACACTCGAAAAGGTAGACTTCTCGGATCGGAGAGAATGGGTGGCCCAAGTATCCGATGCAAACGTTCAACGGTCACTAAAGAGAAGGGCACTCAATCTTGTGAAAGATTAGGAAATGATTTGAAACTCGTACTGGAAGTGCACTATGCCTAATACAACGCTGGTCCCTCTTCCTATGGTGTGGCATATTTGGCGCATTCTTCTGCAACCGCATCAGTGTATCGACCATACCGGGTACCATGTACCGTATATGTCACAGAATTCCATGATATGTGCATCGCTTGTGCACAGTAATCAAATCGAGCAAGGCTCGCTTTTCCGCATGACACTCGACCTTCGCCCGGTACTTGAGCACGCCCATGCACTCATCCTCGCAGTTGAACCTCTGATGCCTCACGTTTTGATCATTCATTAGCTTTCGTCTATGCTCGTCTCGTCCACACCAGCTGATTTGTCATGTCTTCTGAACATGGCGAACCCGGCATTGGCGGTCAAACCTTCCATGTGCATCGCTACCGAGCTGCTTCCAATGATCGAAATCTCCGTCACGATTCGTTCGGCTGATCTCCATGCCGTTGATGCACAATCCATCGAAACTGTTCGTCGTGCGATCAATCGCATGCTCGATGCAAGCGTCCTGTCGAATGAGTGGAGACGGCAACTGCCGCCAAGCTTGAAGTCTTCCAGATGAGAGAGTATAATGTTGATGCTACTCTTCGGGAAAATCATGTTGGGGGGATACGCGTCGACCTTGACCAGCTTCGCAAAGTAACGACCGCAAACAAACGCCCATGCTGCGCAGCCACACTCCTCTTCGCTGCGTTCGAGGACTTGGCCAACTTTGTCCCAGATACCGCTATGAAGGACTGTATTAAGACTTCCGCGAGCGTGGTTCGTCGGGCCTTCAAAGGAGTTAAAGATGTTACAAGAAATGGATTCGGACCCAATTACCGGATCACTCACCTACGAAGTCCGGCGGTCAAAGATGCATGTGCTTGTACTTGATTCCAGAGAGTCTCTTCTCGGTAATATGACCAACGAAATTGTCTGAGAGCCATTATTTGACGGCAGAGAAGCCTTGCACATGATCAAACATGTAGCAAGGGAACGCTAGTTGCCTGGCAAAATCTTCGTCCACGCTATCACTCAAGAGGCCGACGTGTTCCGCATCCCACTTCTCGAAGAAGCCGTGCAGAAGTGAAACATGAAAGCAATAATGATGTGCCAGATGCGAGTGATGTCAGTGTCCTTCACGCCAGGGCTATGGAAGAGGCTTTCCTCGTCGTCTTCTTCAGTGATCGGCCTCGGCTTCATATCAGGGTTCTCCTCCATCATCTCTTCTTTAATTCCTTCAGTAGCATGCTTTACCCCAGCATGCATGTATATCAACCATAATCGGATAGTCCCCGTGTCATCATCTTCCATTCCACCCTGTGGCCGAAGTTTGTGTTGAAGCGAAAAATATTCTCACAATACTGAGAAGCGAATGTCACGGCGTTCTAATTGCGTCATCTTGCGCTTGCCGTTGTTATCAGTGCTCTCCATGTGTTTCTGTACCACCTTTTCCATGGTTTAGAGGCTTTCAATATCGATTTATGACTCGTAGATTGCTACTACGTCACTCCCTATAGGCCAATTCACTATGGTACGCCTATTTTAACAATTTTAGGCCCACTTTTAACTTAGTATGGGTGCCCAAGTGATAAAATATTGGGTATCATAGTGAATTATGCAATAAGGAGCTATGTTATCACAATCAATGAGTCATGAAAGTTCTCGTCGTAGACGAGTAACATGAGCTAGATGAATCTGCACCTAGCCCGCCTGTCGAAAAGCCGGCTGGGGAGCGAAGCATTCGAAAAGTACAATTTATCGAGCCGTTATATAATAGACGATTGGCTCCACCAAGTGATGCAGACGGGCATAAGAGGGGCAAGAAGTCTGGCAAGGAGATAAAGAAAAAAACAAAAGAAGAGGAAGCAGAAATCGAAAGTAAGGGAGAGCCACGAGGAGTCTCGGAACTCGCCAAATAGTCCATGAGAGAATCTCACTTTGCTACGGTCTATCAGTAGATCATCATTTATGAAGCTACTGAAGGGCCAGTCCCGGAGAGCTGATAAGCCTAGGACGCAACGGGTTGAGTCCGTCCACTCCACGTCATGGAAGTACTGGTATTGATATTGAATACTTCCTATCCTTCTGCACCGTATGCTGTTTGTTGGCCCTGGATATCAATAAACAAAGGCATCGATTAAGTAATTCATATGGCAGTAACTGGTGTTTCGGAGAGAGCAACACATTGCTTCCACGAGTAGTGGTGAGATTTGGAGACCGTGATATGCCCGTGACGAGTCTTGCATGATAGCTGATTCGTAGTGGTTTTGCGTGGAATCACGAGGGTAAGGACGAGTGCTGATGGTGCTCACTAATCAAGTAATGTCCGGATGGAAGCGCTGCCGGGACACCGATTGAGATACCATAAGTAACAATTGCCCCGCTTGTTTTCTGCGGACTCACTGTTTCCGAACCAAGAACGCGCATTATGTCCTCCAACAATGTAAGTGCATAGTCAATGGGCTTCAGACTGTCTCGCGTGTTGTCAATTGGGATCGGCTTCCTCGGCCGATCGCGGCGCCAATTCCGCGCCGGGGTGCCGCTTTACAACGTCTAACGACGTTCAGACACCCCGCGAAGGATTCGCAGACAAAGACGGACATTTCAGACGCAAGGACTCGGCCTTCCGAAACCAGATCTTGTCAGATCCGGCGTCCGCTTTCCCTGCCGAGTCGGGTCGCTATGCATTGTATATCCATGCGGGATGCCCTTGGGCGCATCGCACGTACATTACCCGAGCCTTGAAAGGTTTGGGGGATGTCATTCAGCTCATCGTGCTTGATGATGCGGAGAAGAGGGATGATAAGATGTTGTGGTGCTTCAGCGGTGAGAAGAGAGACCCACTGTACGGGTTCAAGTATCTGAAAGAGCTATATGAAAAGAGTGAGCCAGGGTATGATGGAAGGTACTTGGTGCCGACATTATGGGATAAGAAACTTGGTTCGTGGGCCATTTGACCGATTACCTGTACATCCAGGCATCCGACCTGGTATAAAATTATGGGAAATACTGAATTGCAGCAGAGAAGATCGTCAATAACGAGTCGAGCGAGATCATCCGGATGATGTACACCGAGTTTGACGCGTTTCTTCCAGAGCATTTACGCGAGTCGACAAAGGGTGCAGAGGGGCTTTACCCACCTCAGCTGCGTTCCGAGATTGATGCAATGAACCAATGGGTTTATGACACAATCAACAACGGTGTCTACAAAACGGGTTTCGCGACCACTCAAGAGGCCTATGAAGCCAATGTGTATCCATTGTTCAGATCTCTCGATCGCGTTGAGGAACATCTTTCTCGGCCTGGCCACCAGCCCTATCTCTTCGGTGAGAATATTACGGAGGCTGATATTCGCCTGTACACGACGATGATACGATTTGATGTCGCATATTACCCAGTTATGGGCTGTAATTTGAAGATGATCAGATACGAGTACCCGCACATACACGATTGGCTGAGGAATCTCTATTGGGACGAGGGAGAGAAGACCAATGGTGGCGCGTTCAAGAAGACCTCGCATTTTGAATTCGTGAGTCACCCCGCGTTCGATTATGCTATTGAGTGCTTACACTGATCTCTGTGCAGTATAAAGCAGGCTATGCTGCCGCGAAGGGTGTGAACATCATTCCGGTTGGGCCAATTCCATATATTCTTCCTCTGTCAGCCTAGAGCAGGGAATCATCCCCGGTGCCGCTATTGCTATTCTGCAAACTTACTTCGTGAAGACTTAGTTTCTGTTACGATCTGAGTTGAAGGGTTCCTTAGGCTCGCGCTACACTATACAGCGGACAAAAATATGAGTGCCACGCAATGAAATAATACATCGGCTGATATTACTTAAACCACAATCTTAGGACTGTCGGATCGTAAATCTCTCATCCGTGGGAAACCCGGCTTTGATTTGTTTGTGCAACTCAAACTATTATAACGCTAATATCCAGCTTCGCTACGGACGTGGCCGAGCTCCAAGCTTTGGCATTGGCCAATGCGTTTGATTACCGAGAGAGAGAGAGAGAGAGAGAGAGAGCGCGAGACCTGTGCTCATCGTGACAGTCACATGCAGAGGTCCGTTCCCAAAGCCACTCAGCCCCCACCGTGCGTGCTGGGCTGTACACTAACCACGTTAGGTGCGAGTGCAGGCAGCAAACACTCTTGACTCGCGCGAGTTCAGTACCTATATTATCGGCATGCGAGAAACTGACAGCTCCACGCAATTCAATGGATTTTCCATTTCTCGAGCTCCCTGGGGGTAAGCACAGTCGCTTCAAGATTTGAAGCTTACACTAACAAATTAAGAGCTGCGCAATCACATATACGACCTCGCCAAAGCGCCCCGTAGCAACAAGACAATAAAGATCAAACATATCGGCGGGTGCACTGAGGTATTTTACCCTAGCCTCGCGCAGGTCTGTCGCCAGATAAGGTGAATGCGACTCGATCTTGCTATTCTCTTTTGCATCGACTAAATCATTTTCTTAAATCCAGGCATGAGTATCTACCTATTCATTGCGAATCCGCCCCTCTCATCCAGATACAGTACGACGACCTTCTACCCTGGATTCGGACTCTCATAGATGCCGGCGTACCTGAAGCTCGACACCAACGCCTAGATAATGTTGGAAGTTGGAGGGAGTACATCCCGGTCTACCCTAAAGAATCGATCAAAGGTATCTCGGAGGATGACTTCGTCTACAACATGCCCATTCCAGAGGAACTTCACATCGAAGTCACTGCCACCGAAGGGCGAAGACCCAAGTACATCGACATCCTCCCTCTGCTGCGATTGAACATCCGATATCCAGGCCAGTTCGCATGCAAAGTCATCTGCAATGGCAGATCACACGCTTCTCAGCCGTCGCGCTTTAACGATCAAAGCATCTTCCATACCGAATTTACTGATGAACAGTTGGGCGACAGCCTCCGCTGTCTCCTGTTTCACGATGACGATGTATGGAAGGAACGACTCTCCCGTTGCAGCTATACGCTGCTAGACTTGTACCATGAGAGACATTTGGTGATGGTTTTCAAGGCAAGCCATTTCCCCGAGAGGGTGTCTTCTCAACAGACTGCGCAGGCCGAAATGGGGTTCAAGGATTCAATTAGAGCCTGCGGTCTCTTGACAATCGACCTGCACCGCATGGATGAGTTTACTGGTTTGACTCAATGTGCAGTATCAGAGCACGAAAGCTTGCAGGAGGATGAGGACAACATTAACGTACCATGGCAGAGCCAGAAGTGGGACTTTTTCGGACGCTCCCGCACGATTGATGGTTGAGGGATCTACACTATTGGATCAGATCAGGTCCACAATGAAGAATTTTTTCCACACTTGAAGTGTCGTAGATCAATTCGATTGAATCTTTCAAGTTGTATTTTCTTTAAGCAAACCCTGCGAAGAGATCGTGTTAGATTTTGATACCCACGGTGCTCGTTGCACACAGGTTCAGAACTGGGCATGTACAAAGCATGTCGCTAGCAACCCACCACCCCACACAACTGCGTCATGCCCCCAAATTCCAACTTGCTACGCATGCAAATCGTTCGAGATCTTCATTCCCAAACTCCAGAAGCGGGTTACCTGATTGGTCCAAGCATTGCCGTTTCCATAACGCCTGATCTAGCTCTGCATCGCCTCAGGCCTCCTGCAAGATCGTCCCCCGCCGCGTCCCGGAAAGTTTCTGGGCTACGTTTGCCACTACAATAACAGTAACACCCCCAAGTAAGCCTTGCAGTATACACGCAAGATTTGTGGAGCTTTCGGATCAGCATAAGCATGCGCCCACCGCATCGAGCGAAGGAAGCATTGCTTGAAGAGACGATGGGACTGCATAGCTGCCTTGCGTGTGTAGTAAAGTACATGTATTGAAAAGTGCCCCCGCTACATGTACACTACAACCGTACAGTCCATTTAATTGCATCTCCGCACACTACGCCTTGCCGCCTTGCCTCTTTATGACCGCCATCCTTCACGACACAAATGCTCTACGCCCCATGTCCCCCATCCTCAACCTCCGCATCCTAGCCACCTCTCTGCCGCACTCCCTGCGCGCTCTCAGCATTATCACCTTCGCTCCAGCCTTCCTCCTCCTCCTCCTCCTCCTCCTCCTCCTCCTCATCTGCGGCATCGTCTCCGCCCGCGTGAACCCCGCCATCTCCATCCTCCCCCTCTTCTTCTCCGCGCTTTACTCGGCCATCCTCCTCGCAAATGAGAAAATACGCGGCTGCCAGGCCGCCGGCCTCACTGGCAGCCCACTGCACATGATGTGCGACATGTTGTGCGGGATGCCGCTGCTCGTGTGTTTGATTTTTGGATGGGTGAACATGGGCAGGTGGCACTACGAGGCTGCGGCCATTATCCTGGGGACGTATGGGACGATTTTCTTGCTGTTTAATCTGTGGGTGTGATTTTTGCTATTGGAGTATGCCTGCTGACGCTTGCGTAGTGGCGTGTATGCATACTTCGTTGTGAAGCAGGTCCTCGATGCTTTCACGCCGGGTGCACAGTACCCTAGCAATTGTCCGCAGTGCCAGCACATGGCGTTCCCGCAGATCAGTGTCAAGATTTGGAGCGAAAGGCATGAGTACGACCCATTGTTGGATGGGGAAGAGCGGCCGGCGGCGGACGTGGATGCGGAGGATGCAGTCTAACGGGACACACAGGAAGTAAACATAGAGCATTGCTTGGGGCCGAGTTCGAGGCACACATGCGATTGGCGTTCTGGTTTTGGGTTTAGTGACTGCGTTGTACACCGCTCCTAGAACGTGGCGTCCCTGGGAAGTGATTAGCATGAGGGTAGCACCTTTGTACTGCGAGACGTAAGTCAATCGGGTCTTATACGTTGTATAAAATAAAACATAAGTCGTAAACATGATTCATGGACTCCGAGTCCCTGTGCTGCATACTGAATGCTTCCTAGTCTAAAATGTACAAAACGCCTCCAGCACCGTGTAAATGCCTAATTGCAAATAGATGAGATTGATCCGTAATTCCTCTGTATTTCGTCATGTTGCGCTCTCGCGCGTTGGGTATTCACATGATAGCGTGCACTTGTATTTTCGTGCAAACACCTGTACAACTGAAGCTGCCTTGGTGGTCAAGATGTGTCCGCGCAGTCTGTCCAGCGCACCCCTCAGGGAGTAACAAAGAATGTATTCGGACAGCGACAGGTTCGTACTGTACAATTTAGTGTGCGGTGGTGGAGAGACCGTACATAGCGTCTTGAATAGCACCGCACTGGCTGGCCACATCGCGCGCAACTGGAGCGGCTAGATTGAATTGATGTTCATCAGCAGCCGTCGCAGGCGAGCCCGGCATGGAAACGTCCGGCGTGTCCAAAACGGAGTAAGGGCTCGGGGAAGAAGTGGGATCGCAGTCGGCTTTGTGAGTCTTCCAGGCTTGTTTCTGGCAAGTCCTGGAGCAATAGTAGGCGCGTTTACAGCGCGAGCAGCGGAGGAGCGAGTGACCCGAAGGAGGCGGTCTGGTGCAGGTGGAACAAGTTGTCGGGAGGACAGTGGAAAAGAACGGATTCACTGGTCATTGGTCAGTAATTGTTTTGGAAAACGTGTCAAGCGGACAGGGAACGACAATGTGCAGAGTTGTGGTTCGTTGGACCCCTGTCGGAGCGAATGGAGGCGTTGCTTAGCGCTGAACTTGCACACCGCTGGTCCAGGACAACGGTAGACTAACGAAGGATCCACACCCCAATTGTGGGTAGATGGAAAGACCACATCGTGAAACGGAGAATTTCGAGGTCGCTAAAAGACATGCGTACACATACCTATGCCTCTGATATCAGCGGGGAGGGTGGCGACATCGATGGTAGTAGAAGCAATAGGAGAGGTGTGGGCGGCGGTGAAAGCTTGCGCGAATGGCTTGCTTGTAGCGATAGAATCTGACGACCGATGTGAGACATGCCTCGATAATATCTCGCCCAGCTTCGATTGAGTGGCGAAGATACCGAGAGTGAAGCAGTACGCACCTTCCTGGACACTATCATGCCTTGCTCTCTCCTCAGCGGCTCCATCGCCATTTCCCGCCTTCGTCTCGCGAACAACGACTTCTGATTCTTTTTTCACTGAGCCACTGCCCAGACTAGTTGTGAAGACATTTAAGCACACGCTTCGGGGGGGCATGTTCTGAGCTTATATACGTGCTTGGATTGCAAGGATGGGAAGAAAGTGGAATTGGAAACCAGAAAACCGAGAGGGCGGAAATGCGAATGCAGGAACGAAGGGAGTTATTGTAGAGAAAAAAAAGAAGGAACGGCAGCTGGGGTTCGCAGAAATAGTTGCGGCTCCCAACCGCTGGCAAGACGGGACGCGTGAAAAGCGGTGTGAGGTTTGACAACTTTGGTGAGCACAGATCGTACTATGCTTGATTCGGAACCGGGCTGAGATCTGTGCACGCGCGGCAACGTTGTCAGGTGTAAGCGCTGCCCGATCCCGACAGGTATTGCAGTTGCGGTGCACATTGAAAAGGAGCAGCGGGGAGGTAATGAAATGCTGGTCGTCGTATTATGCTGGGGTCGTGGGAAGCTCATCACGATGTTTCAGACCCACAGCGCCGAGTTTGTTTCACGACGCAGCCTGGACAGTGCACGGAAGCAATCAAGTCTGGTGGCACTGCGTGCACAATAGCGATATTGGGGCAGACGCAGCTGGAATCTCACCTGGACACGTGAGGATAATCGCATGTAAGCGTGGCCCTGTGGTGTGCTATCTACAGAACAGTACGAAAGCATCTTGGTAGACGAAAGCGAGTGTATCACACAGCTACGGCGTTACTTGAGCTGATTCCAACGTATTGGCCAGTTGCATAGTATTCGCGTATCGGGCTAGAATGAAAAGCAGGGAAACTAAGTCTATGGGTTGCTTTGCGCGCGAACCTGGGAAGTAAGGCGACAAGGCGATCGAACGTCCTGCTGGCAAAGGTACGTGCCCTGGCACCAGCAAGGTGAGCTGCTGCCGGTGGGCATCAAAGAGACGACAAGCTGATTCGTACGGTCCACGTCTTCACCGTACAGGCGGCATGCTCACCGCCGATGAACACGCGCCGCCGACATTTTGAACATCTCGCCACGCAACCTGGGTTGCCCTCAGGACCATCTGAATTTGTGGGATTTGTGGGAAATTCTTCATGGCTTGAATGTAGGCGCTGCGTCATTACATCGGACTACGTGAGGAATCGTCAAGGTACAGCAGTAAGCTAATATACTCATAGTCGTAAAGTTCTGTGAGACCACGAAAAAGATAACTTTGGCAGGGGAAGTTCCATAGCGGAGTGCTGTCGATAGCCGATTCTTCATCTCAGGCAAATTTCTACTCACACTCGGAGATAGGAGGTCACTCTGGTAGCGCTGATGTTGTGGGTGAGAGGCAGCTGTTCACGCTTAGTCACTCGTTACCTAGATCTCAGCTCCGAATGTAGTGACCGTACGTATGGCCAAAATGCGGCCAAAGTCCATGACGAGCACCCTGCAACATCCAAATGCCGAGGCTAGCAATGCGTGGCGCTAGAAACAATATAGAGTAAACCACATGGAGTCTTTGCTGCTGACGGTTATAGATGCTGAGCAGTCAGACGCGAGTGTAGACGGGAGATCACCCAGGTGTCCGAAGCCTACGTAGCTGGATCGGAGGGTTCTGGCCACAGTCGTAACTTGAGCGTGAATTTTGGACAAGGCAACTGAAACATTGCCGATCTTGTACGTAGCCCAAGGCTTTGGGACATGCGGTGCCCTACATACGCGGCTCATCGGCAGCTTGGCCTGATGCTACGCCACAGTCTGGCCCGCAGGTGGAGGAAAGAAATATGCCAAGTGCGTGGCTATCGCACAAGTCGTGCTGTGACAAGGGCGACGAGACGGTGAAGACGATCGAGTTCGTTCGTGCGGAGAGCATTAGCGCGAACTATCCACCCGTTGATCCGCGCAATCATGAGAGGTGACGTGCGCAGAGCCTCACTAGGGGGTCACTAGGGAAGACGAAGTGGCCAAGAGTGTGGAGGCATCAGTCACCTGCGAGAGTCGGCATAGGCGGTCGCAGCTTCTCGAAAAACAGTAATAATGGTGTAACATTGCGGGGCGGGCCGATATGTTGGGTGCGATTGATGGGAGTCATCACTCAGTGATGGCTGCGCAACACGCAGAGTTGACTCACCAGTGCGGGCAGTTCCCCATCAAAAGACCCAGATGGGGAGCCAAGTTGAGGTGCGGACGCCGTGCGACTGCCGAGCACGGTGCGCCAGACTTTTCTTCAGCCCAGCGCACACGTCGCCTCGCAAACTGGCGGCTGTCTGCTCAGCGGGAGGGCGCGCGAACTGCTGTGCCGGCCGCGAACGTGGGCTTCGGGCAGGGTGTAATTGACGAATGGGCTGTGGGCGATGTGGCCGTTTTCCGGTCAACCAAGAGGAGCAAGGCCCCATGCCGCCTTGACAAGCGACAACACTGCAGGCTCGAGGGCAACGTCGTCTCGGCGGGAAGTGATTGCACACAACACGTCTACGACTGAAGGGCGCAGCGCGAGGGCGTGTTTTGCGTTGGGGCTGGCGCCGCACATGTGGTCGAGGAGCGCGCGCGAGCTCGAACGCTTCGTGTCTGGAGATTGCACAAGAGCGCTGACCGTTCATACCAATGTGCAAAACGACATCGACGGAGCTGTGGCAGTGCGCCGGACACTGTGGGTGGTGAATGGCCGCGTCCTGCGCAAAGCGGTGGAGTAGACACATGCCCAAACCGCATCCAGCGTGGCTGGTGCCTTCGATTGTAGGCAGCAAAGGCGCTAACTCTCCGCTTCGCGCCATCCTAAGGCGCAGCCCCTCTCTTTCCGGGCACCCTGATCATCCTGATGCACCTTGCGGCGTGATGCGCGCCCCCAAGAGCCACCTGCGAACAGGTTCGCCGCGCGACATGTTGCCAGATAGCCATCGACGACGACGACGATGATGGGAGCCGTGGCGCGGTGCAGTACGGCGCTGCGTGGGCGGCCTTCTGACAGCTTCGCGTGGCAACCAGAGACATTCACTAGCACAGCGCGCGAGGGGTCCCAGACAGCACGCACTGCTTGTCGTCATCTACTACTTGGCCTGCTAGTGTTGACCGCCCTCGCTAGTCCGAGCCCTTTGGATCCGCGCCGGCGATATGCACATGCCAGGCCCCCCTGTCCTTTCCGCAGGCTGCAATCCATGCCCTGCCTCAAAGTGCAGAAACATATATATATTCCCCATTCCGCATCCGCAATTCTCTCCAGTTCCAACGCACCCATAGCATCTCGAGCATCCATCCAAAGATACATCGGACTCTGGTATTCGCATCCAGAGTCCACTCCAGGACCACACCATTCCAGCCACCTCCGGCAACAACACCACCATCACTTTCACTCCCCGACTCCGACCCATCTTGAAGCGGAGACCATCCTCCACCATGCCTGCCACCATCTCTCGCACACACACCATGCCCGCCGTCATCTCTTCCAAGTCCTCATCGGGGTCGAGGAAGGAGAGGAACGTGGGCTTCATGCGAGACCCCGTGTCCGCCGTCTCACGTCCCGTGAACACTGAAGAGTCATGGGCTGCTCACCACTTCGAGACACACGCACAGAAATGTGCCTACTGCCGCAATCCCTATGAGGTCCACCGCAACCACGAGCAGCTTTGCGAGATCGGCCACCGTCTCGCCCAGGATGTGGCCTCGTTCCTGTACCAGCGCGCAGACGGCAAGACGTACAGCACCGTCGAGGAAGAAAACAAGCTCGTCCAGATTGAGATACCCAGTGGCTATACCCAAGTCCGCAGCCTACTTAAGGCCATTGAGCGAAGCCTCCGTCACCGAACACGCGCTCCTTTTGTCTCGATGGACCGCACCTACTATGTTGCTGCCCGCATGCCAGTGCGCTCGCACTCTGTCAAGGTGGACCAGGAGATCAAGCACAAGTCGAGACCGCGATCCGGGGAGATTGTTGACTGGCCCTCTTCTCCGAAAACGCAAAAGGTCACGGTCGAGGTCGACAACTCCTCTTCCAAGCGTGGTTCCCTCTACGAGCAAGATCTTGAGCTCCAGCGCCGCAATGCGAAGAACTATAAGATTGAAGTTCGGGAACCATCGCCACGCGACCGCCGCGAGCACCGCCTCTCCGGCTACTACCGGTGAAAACATCATGGTGTTTTGATGCTCTGCCATCTGCTTTTACATACATGCACATTATGCCAACAAAATCGCCTCAGAAACGCGACCACACGCGCCGAACGCTGCGCAGAAGCTGACAAGCTCCGCACGCACCGATGCCGCTCAACGGAATCGCCAGCATGTAACAAGTCTGATCTTTAGTCCTTGTTTTGCTCTGCTTGCAGGAATAAGCATTGCGTCTGCTGTTTGATATACTGGGTTACGCTAGGAATGAAGATAAGGGACCTCCACCACCTGGGTGTTGAGGAGAGGGATGAAGGAACGCAGGTCAGCAATGACGTTGGCCACTGCACTTGAGAATAGCAAGAATCTAAACACTGCTTGTACGACGTCGCTTCCAAACCTCTCACTTCTCTGTGACACCGTGACTTGAGTGAAGCTCCTGTTTGCCCGGCGCATCCTGGCCCTCGAGCTTCGTTTGCGCTGTTGCGCAAACGCTCCAGTCACGCAGTCAACATGACTCCCAGGTCTAATCCTTACATGTCTTGCCTGCACACCCTCGGGCCCGCCCAAGCGAGCCCTTCCACACCCGCACTGCTCACGCGCGCCCTGAAAACCTGATCGCCCAAACGAGCACCCCTCCAGCACGCGCTCCAATCATGCCTGCGCCTCTCTCGCGCACCACCCACCTCACTCGCCAGTTTTGCCGTTCCAGGCCCCCCGCGTAGATTTGCGCCGGCGTGCAATATTGCAGTGTGCGGCCTGCAAGCCACATATGACTGCATGAGGGATGGTTCGGGGTGATATCGAGGGTGGGTAACGAGCCGGATAAGACTGGAGCTATAGTGATGGTGAAGGTGAGCAGGAAGGCGGGGCATGTCGCAGCCTAAGACGGCATAGCCGCTTCCTTCTCCGGCATTGACATGTACCTCTGAAGAGTCATCATATTTCTGCCTGTGACGGGATAGCGACCGAGTACCAAGAACACTTATGACTCCAGCTGTAGCATCTAGAACGTGCGCCGCAGACATGTTGGATCGGCACATCACCGCTGCGCACACAAAGGGCGTAGCCCTCACTGTTGCACTCCGCCGCAGAAAAAGGCAACTTGGCCATCCCAGCCTGAGGCACGCCTCACCAACGTATTTAATTGCAATGACGCCACTATCCCTGCGCAGCCGCGCTGTTTCATCGGCCTGCCTTCTGCGATTGTCTGTTGACGACGCGCGATTGCGACGACTGCCGCGAGAAGACACCGGTTGGTGGCGACGCCGGCGGCTGCATTGGGCACAGCCGTCATCACGAAACGGAGACGTGGAAGACACGGCTCAGTACTTCAACGTGGGATTGAGGCGTTTGAACACGTCTGAGTGACAGGCGGGGGAATCGCTGCTTTCCAGCTTCACATGCCAGGGTGGACTCTGTCGATCGTATGCGTTGGAGCCTCACGATGCGCGGTATACCCACTGACACTTTAATGGCTTGCCGACCCGCTTGGTCGACGAGGTTTCTGCTGGGGAGAAACGCCGAAAGGGTCTCGGTGTCGATCTGGTTACCGTGCTTCCTATTGCAAGTCGGGGAAGGGGTTTATTTGAGAAGTGAGGCGAGAGACTGTGTTGGCGGCGTGTAGATCAGCGGCAGAAGAAGAGGCCGCGCTGCTGGCAGCATGTGCTCGAAGGAGGCATCCCAATTGTCTTGTTTCAGGGTGTTGTCATTGACAGGGACAGAGTTGGCTCCTAAACAGGCTGTACCTGTCAAGCTTGGGCCTCTATACTCGGCGTGTAGGAGTGCTCTGGGACACCATTCCAATTGATCAGGCACTCGATAGTCTACGGTGCTCGTCGACAGTTGTCGTCCACAGTCCACGTTTCAACTTGCGAACGTTGGGCAGCTCTCCAGGTTGCGGCCCTTCCACCCCACGGCTCCATATCGTCGCTCCCTGCACTCCCGGGACCCTAGGGCAGTACAGAGCCCACAGCAAATAATAGCGGCTCAATAGCACTTTTCCTTTCCGCAAGTGTCCGATCCAGGACGTCCCCGGCTCTTCTTCAACGTGTCCAAAGTCGCAACGCGGCGATCTCTCCCTCCGGACCCATCCGTTCGCGAATGCGACGAGTGACTGGACACGCGCGGCAGTAGATGGGTGTGGAGTTTCACCGACTTTCCATGACCGGATTCCTCGCTTGCAGCTGCTGCATTGCATTGCAGCACGCTGGGCCTTGCAGCCTCACCGGTGACCCACCCTTTCCACATGATGGGCGATCGCTCTCCACACCTCTTCAGCACTGCCGTAGACCAGCCCTCAGTCGGCATTCTCCAGCCATCGTGCGTCGCCCATCGCGACAAGCTAGAAGAGCGCTGTGCCGGTGGAGACGGAGCGGACGCCAGCGGGCAGCGGGGCCGCTTGTTGTTGGCAACCCAGCCATCCTGCCATGGCATCCACGGCTTTTTGCGCCGTCGATGGACCCAAGCTCCTGCGACACCAGCCTGCATCCCTGCCCTCTGCTATCGCGAACTTCAGGGCTGTGCTTGTCTTGAGGGGCGGCAGAAAATGGCGTTCTGATTGGACAGACAGGGTAGATGCGGCTGTGCCGTGCAAAGTAGTTCAGCCACAGCGCACGTGATATCGCGCTTGTGTGCGGCTGAGGTGCATTTTCTGTACAATGGCGTACAGGCCGGGCTGCGGATACGATAAGGAGATGAGTTAGGGCTGAGACTTTGGGTGCGGATGCGGCAGTTGCATTGGGATGTATGAACCGTGGTTGGCCGATGCGTTAGAGCCATGGGAAGAGTATTAATAGCCCCCAAATTGTCTTTTGGCTGTGCCGCAGAGTGTTTCGAAGATTGTTTTGAGTGAGGGAAGGATGATGATACGATTCGTAGAGAGAGGGCTGCCGGCGAACTCGAAGAATCAAGCGCTTGTGAGTTTGATGTGTGGACGTGTTTGGGGGTCATATACACCAAGTACTGTTGTCGCCCACGCCTACAATGCACAACGTACCATGGACGCGTATGGCCGCACAGTGGCTGTGCGATGTCCGACTGCATGCTCGAGACCAGCAGCCTTGATGGACAACCAACGTAACGTGGTAGCCACACACTAAGTGCTTTGGCTTGCACCACCTCGCCCATCGTCCAGTTCGATATTGGCCCCTTGGGTTCTGGGCTCCAGCCCGACCACATTTTGCTATGATTATCTTTGCCAGCCTGTAGTCTTAAGCCCTAGATATCCGCACTCGCATTGTGGCCCCAACATCGATGAGTATCTGCAATGCGCCTCGCGTGTTGTTACTGCCCTGGCTCCATGAAGGCCGCATGTGCCTACCAAACGGTTAACATTAGTTGTGAAATAACGACCTCTTACCCAGACCAAAAGTGCCTGGCAGCGCAATGCGTGAAGTAGATCTAATACGCTCGCAGGACTTATTTACGACCAAATAAAGGTGACCATACCGGAGACTTCATCTGTGTCCGTAAAAATGCTCCTGTAAAGGTCTTCCTTGTGCAGTGGGCGGCACAAGTAGACAGAATCCAAGGCAAGATACGTGACATGTCGAGGATAGCAGGAAGGGAGGAGCGATGTTTGAGCGGGTAGCCGCAACCCCCGAACGCTGTGATTGGCTCACGCCCAGACGCCAAGGACGGCCGCCTCGCGCATCGCATCTCGAAAACCTCAGTTGTATTGCTCCGAACGCCAGCAGAACCCCACGCCGCTTCACAATGGCGAAGAAAGGTACGTATCCCGCGCTCTGCCTGTCACAGTGCTCTTGGGCAGCACTTTCATGCGTGCCCGATGCCGCAACGAAGCCGCAATGCCTAGCCGAATGCCATCAGAACTGGACTGACGGTGCACCGCAGCGAAGTCTCGCACCATCATGGTGCGCCTCATCTCGATGGCGATGACAGGCTACTACCGAACGTTGATGCGACCGCGCGTTCACCGCCCTCTGAGCATGATGAAATACGATCCCATCGGTACGCAACACTAGCACGATACCCACTCCGGGCGACTATCTTTCTTGAGCCAGGGACACTGCAACACTGTCGTGAAAACGGGGCTATACTCGAACTCGAAATGAGAGAATGAATGGTGCAGATTCTCTCGAACGGCAGGCTAACAATCCGACAGTGCGGAAACAAGTACTCTTCCTCGAGCAGAAGCGTGGAAAGAAATAGACAACGCCATCGCCTAGCATCCTACTTCGCCGCGATATGGGCTCATTGATCCGCGGGATCGAGTACCTACGACAAACTGCCCGGGCGATATCGAGCGCAATGCGGAAATCGGACAAGAGACGGGGTAGCAGCCGGCGCCTGAAGCTGGAGTGGAATGCCCTCGCACCCTGTCGGGGGCTGTAAAATAATGATAGCATACTGTACACTACACCATGCATAGTTGGGCGTTATACGACGCATTGATACCCACCTCAACCAGGTGAACAAGGCGGATCAATGAACGAATTAGCATAAATGCCGGCTCCCACTTCCCTGCAGTACATTCTGTGCCCACTCTATCCTACACATCGCACCTTTCGTTCCTCAATACGCCTGGAATAAGATTCTGGAAACGCCATGGAGAAAAAGTGGATAGACACCAGCAATCAAAGATTGGTCGCGCATCAGGATAAAAACACGAGCATGTATGTTCACTGCTCGACATAAGAGCAGAAAGAAGAGGTGCAACTCAAAATCATGGCTCTCTCTTACTTAGTCAATATAGCTCACGTACCAGATTTTGTTCGCCCGCGATCCCGCCAACTTATCTCCTCCAGACCGCTCCTCCAACCTCGCTACCAAACTATCATTTGAAAGCGTAACTCAATTCGCCCTCTCCGCACAATTACTATAAAAAGCAAACAACTCTCGTCGCTCCTGAACCGCGCATGCTCCATCCCTGGCTTCCGAGACGCATCACACCCCTTCGTCCAGACGTCCCCGTCCTCGCCCTACACTACTTCCCCGTACCCACTCTTTCTCCCATTCAGATCTCTCAAGTCTCCCTCTACACTGAACATTTCTTCCACGCAGTCGTGCACAAAGTTTCGGACCTGTTTCTCGGTGTTGGGGTCCCAGCGTTGGAGGTACGTTGCGCGGCCGGTGGATGGGTCGTGGTTGAGCGTGAGCTGGGAGTCCCAGGGGCGGGCGTTGTGGGTGAGGGAGGATACAAAGTACTGTAGCTTTGTCTTGTTGGCTGAGCTAGTCTCCGGGAGATACAAGAGTTGTGTCCTGACGACCGACTTCCTGAAGGCGAGGCGTGAGGTCACAAATGCGACCACAGTCGTGATCCAGATTGCGATATAGAGTTGTGATCTAAAGCAGAGATTTTCTCTAATTACCTACGGTCTCACCAGAGGACTCACCTGTTGAGCCATGTTGATGTGCGACTCCAGTAAGCTGTTTCTTCTCTTTGCCAATATGTGGTGTTGCAGTAAAGAAGAAGCCGCGAAGGTCTATCGAGGTGACGATCGACGTCCTGCTCCTTCGTTCGGAAGAGGTCGTAGGCTACAGGCCCTCAGAACAAGGAGAGGCTGCCATGATCGGCAATATTACTAGTTTAGCAATTGAAGCTGTGAATATGGATATGCGAAGACGATGGCATCGAAACAAGGAGAGATCAGGTTTTGAGCATGGAAGGTGTTGTATTGGTCATAGCCTCGCATTGGTACACCACGTCCTTGATTGGATCTGCCGCAAGTGCAAACGGTTCGACGAATCGCTGCAGCCTCCTATGAAGAATACCTAGAACCATTGGCGCAGCCTACCTGACCACCAACGCCGTTGGCTATCGTCGGAATCGAAGACTCGTGTAGTCCACGAGTTGAGCCTCTTCCCACGGCTGGCGATGCAACGCGGGGGCACTGTCAAGCTTGCCGCCCTGCAAACCCGACACGACTTGGGCTGGCCGAGATGGATTCCTGTTGTGCAACGCATGCGATGAATTTCACATACGAACCCCGAGCCTCATCTGTGGTAGTCGTTCTTGTATGAAGTAGCCGAGGGCAACTCCGCTGGCAGCGCACTCGGTTTCGGCGCCGCCACAAACCCATCCAACTGCTGTACTCTCGGGACCTCGTTGAAGTCACTCCTCAACTCTGACTTTGCCCCACCGCCACCAAAGCTGTTTTCTGCCGGCAACTCCTGCACGCCTCCATATTCCAGCTCCATGTTATCCACAGGACGGTACCTATGGTTCGCGTTCGACGCGCCCAGATCAATGCGCTGTTTCTGCCGCTGCCTCTTCTTCTTGTGCATGAGGCACAGCACAACGGCGCAGAAGATGCCGATGATGATGAGACTGACGAGCATAACGACGCCTGTGATTATCCAGATTCTTCGAGTTGTGTCGGCTGCAGAGGCGCGCGCTACGAGGGATGAGGGCGCAAGACCAGTGAGCGCGGAGAAGTCGATTGCACCGGGGCGCACTGCGATGCCTGATAGCGCGTTAGTATGTGCAGCACGTTGGCCGCGCGCATGGCGCGCAGGGACTACCGGTACCTCGTTGCGATAACATGACTACTATGGTTATAGAAGAAGAAGGAGGTGCTGGGGCAGTTGATTTCGCAGAGGGGCTTGCGACGCGCGTGGCTGGGCGTTCAGCTTCTCAATACGAGGTGCTCCGACCGCTGTGAAACTGGAGGGATGGATTCCTGGTTTCTGAACTCTGACGCCAACAGGCGCTCCACTCTGAACGCCGTTGACATGTCCAACAGCTTGTGGCTCTCTCCAGTGCTAATCTACGATAGCGAATAGCTGATCCTATAGGGTAAGGCGCCTGAGCACAGCCGGGTGAGGCTGTGGAGGGCTAGTGAGGTCATTGGGGGCCTGGCGCGCTCCACAAGTTTTGGGGTCTGTACGCTGACACGTGCTGGGCTCTTTCTTCAAACACCTGCGATTAATTAGTATTCCGTCCACCAGCTAAATTACATCAACTGTCTCTACCAACAGCACCCTCACTCTACTGCCCAGGACTGCCCAACTCCTCTCCAACATTCCCTCGTTCCGCTCTGGCCTCTAGAGCCCAGTCATCAGAAATCTGACCTTGAGCCAACGCGTCTCCAAGGACCCTGGTGCGACTTCACAATGGCTCCATGCTTTCGAAGCACTACCTCCCTTACGGCTACACGATCAAAGCCTCTGAAAGATGTTTTATAATTCAACATTGGCGTGGCTCCTCGCCAGCAAAGATCTACTGTGCGAAGCGTTGGAACAGTGCTCCCTCCACGCATCCTTGATCTACAACAGAAGATCACACGACATGAACCCACGCTCGCAACGACTGGCACTCGACAAAGCGAAGAGCAGGAGGCTGGAGATCAGATGTTTTGGCTGCCACCAAGGTCGCACGCGCACAGCGAAGCAGCCGTGCAAAGCCTCGTTGAAGCGAGCAAGGAAAGGGGCCCCAGTCTCGAGAGCGTGGGGGGCGAGGGAGTGGTCTCATACGCTCATTTTCAACGCTTCCAAGCCACTCAGCACGCTGGACGCATGTTTGACAGCTTTGCGGGCGTGGAGGTCACGCCGTGGTCCTTGGAGATGTCACCGCAGACGTAGCCGTGGCGAACTAAGCTCGTACTCGTGCGTGCTGGTGGAGAAGTGACGGCCGTGGGGGAGGGGAATCACAGACACTTGTCGGCAGTGACACCGCGGCAAAATCTATGTAGAGCTGCTGATGACTTGAACTGAGATGGGATGTCAACCTACTCTCGCTTCCTCCACACAAGTACCTCCCTATTCCCGCTAGTTTCGTTCCTGATAACCAGCCTCAGCCACCCCCCGTACTCCCCGTCCCTGCCCAGTATCGTGAAATTCCTCCTGAAGTAGCTCCCATCGTAGCTCGGCACATTGCACAGCAGCGGGCCATGCACCACCACGCCGTCATCCTCTTCTTCCTCCGGCAACACGGACAGCGTGAAGGGCGCCGCATACGCGAGATTGTGCTTGCCGAGCACGGCCCACTCGGCGTCGGTCGTGTTTTCAAACTTTCCATAGTGGAGGTTCTGCGGGCGGTAGGCCGGGAGTGTGGGCGTGAGGATGGCGGACATGTGCATGGACGGGTGGTCTGGTGCGCTCAGGGTGACTGACGGCGGATGAAGGGACAAAGTACGTACAAAGGATTATGCCAGTGCCGTTGGGGCCCTGAGCCCCTTCGGTGGGGCGGTCTTTGACGACGGTACCGTTGGGGTAGAGGCTGGGTGAGTTTGTTGGTCGTTGGGGGGTGGTGATGGGATTGGTGTACGCACGATGTCGAGTTGTGGATGACCCATGCGCCGGACAGGAGAGCGAGGAAGTGCTCAGGGGGTTTCATGTTTGGTAAATTTCGTTTCTCGGTGGGTACTTGAATCCCAAGGCAGGCCGTGGTGGCTATGGTAGATATATGTTACTTGGACATATGACCCGAGACCAACCGCAGGAAACGTGCAAGATGCCAAATGTGCGAGCGCAGTGTGACATCACATTGGACAAGATGTACAGTGAGAACAGGCGTGGATCCAGTGCAGAAATCCATAGCCGGTGCGAAGACACGCGCAGATGGGCAATCGCACGAATCATCCTATCAGGATTATGACGTTACCGTAAATGCAACTCCTGAGATTCGATGCTTCAGACCGGTCAAAACTATATGTGCATCCGCGTGGTAAGCATTACCTGTGGTCGCTTCATAAGATGACGCCCGGCCTCTCCACGCATCGTGACGCAGCCTTCTACACAATAGCTCAACCATGTGGTTCTGGCGAACGAGTCTTTCTGGAATTGGCATTTTGTTGGTAGAGCGAATTTCTGCATGTCAGCGGTCACAATAAGCTCGGCCATCCTGTGTATCGGCATTTGCACCGGTGTAGATGCCGCATGTACAAGGGGAGGATATATTGCTTGCGCGTTTGATGATGTCAGTACACATCGACGACCGCTTATTGTGCATGGCATCAAAACATTGCTCCGTGAGCAATCGCACAGGTGCAGTGGCGTAATGTAGGAACGGCAAGTCTGAGCGCGATGGCCGCAATCAGACGAAAAGACGTAGCAGGCGTAAGGATTGGATCTAGGCTTCAAGAGATAGCGACGGATGCCGTGGTTGGTGGTCGTGGAACCTTATAAAGTCTTGTTGCACTATCTAGGTTTTCGAGGCCAAACGCGTATAAATCTCGATAATTCGGTCTTCCGCTGTATGCATGGCGGATGACGAGCAAAGGCGTGTCGTTCGTCATCGAGGGTTCGCATTCGTTCGTGCGAATGAGCTCAAGAGGGAACGACGCGGCCATGGCTGTGTGCTGACACACCGACCGTTCGGGATGGACAGATCGAGTTCGTTTATGGGTTGTGTTGCAGTCCTGCGATGTCAGTGCAGCGGCCAAACACTAGTCGTACGAGCAGCAGAAGCAAGGGTATGAGGAAACATGCAATTCTTTTGTTGACCAGAATCCCGTCTCCCCGTCTAGGGACGCCACGCTATCGGTACAGACCATGACATATGATACAGGTATTGCACAGAAGCCTGAGTAGAGTGTAAACGCCGACCGCCGTGACAGCGGGATATGCAAAACATCCAGAAAAACCCCCGCCGCCTTTATACATTAAAGCCAAATCTCAAAGGGTGTGTTGTTGAAACGAAGAGTCTAGGCGGCCACGGCCATGCCGCCGCTGGGGGCAGGCGGTGCGGACTGGGCTGGCATGGGCGGCGCCTCGAGCTTTGTGTTGTCGGCCATCATCCTGTTGAAGCCGATGCTGACGCCTTCGATGACGGCGAGCAAGATGGCGCATGATATCGCGCCGTTGCGCATCGACTTGTAGCCTCCTCGTACAGCAAGCGAGCCACCGGTGAAGAAGCCGGCGATAATGGCGTTCCAGGGGTCCTCCTTCTTCCGTATGCCCTTCACGGCGCAGTCGTATGTGTTGAAAAGACCTCCCCAGACTCCGAAGTTGCCGCCGAGCACGGGCGCGCGGGCTTTTATCGCTGTGAGGGCACCGATGCGCCGTTCGCCGTAGGGGGAGTTGCGGAACTGCGCGACAGTTAGGGGCAAGGACGCCAGCAATGGGGCGGCGGGAGCTGCTTACGCCTTTGATGCCATGCCACACTGCACCACCGACAGCCTGTCGCGTTGTTAGCCTGGGAGATGGAGTGGCATTGGAGCGCGTACCCCCATGGCGAATGCGCCGCCGAAGTCATTGAGAATGACCCACGGGCACGGATCTCTTGTGTGGTCCATCGCGAAGTGTGTGGGAAAAGAGAAGCAAGCACGACGGGAGCGCGGACGGGCGTGGCAAGGACGGATGGGATGCTGTGGGCGGGTTGCTGGTGTTGAGTGATGCGCTCAACTTTTCTCGAGCGACCCTGGCCGCTGACGCCAATCCAATTGAATCGGGGCCGCGGCACGTGACAGTCGGCCGGGACCGGGCCGACATCATTGCTTCCACCGCGACGACTGCTCGTCGCATGCCCCGACTTGCTGCACCGCCATGTCAACACTTGCCCAATCCATGTCTTGTGTTCCATGTACGTGCATGCGGCTTGGTTATCCCAGCTCCACGACTCAGCTCAGCGCGAATGCGGGCCTGGACGCTATCACGATGCAGGCTCTTAGGGGAAGGTGAACACCGGCGATATAGCAACAGGTCCAGTGTGAAGCCGTATAGTAACCCAGTTCGCTCCAGCACTGACTGTTATACATACGACTGGCAAAGGCCTCGGCTTGCACTCGGTGTTCATGTCGCCGCGAATGGCAGGCCGTGCAGCCTGCTTTCATCAATGCGAGACCAAAGTTGGACTTCTGTCACTTCGGGTGCGTACTCAACGCCACGACCAGTCGAGCCACGCCTCGTTGACTGGGTCTGGACTCAGGCAGCGCTCCGGGCGGCCACTCACGTGTATCTTGCGCAAGAGAGAGGAAGACTTGGTGGTGAGAACGCCAAGCAGGTGAGAGACGGTGAGCTCCCCTGCCATGAGACCAAGGCGAACGTGAACATCCGCAACTCGCACTCACCTGTCCTTGCCATCTCGATCTTCATGGCCCCTCTCATTTCTTTTGTCCCACTTTCCTGCACGTATGACTCCTCCACACATGTCACACTACATGTTTACGTTCCTCTTGTACAGTCCTCCATAGCCGTCTCTGCACAGTAGCTCAACACAGTGGTCGAGACGGCACCCAGTTTGACGGACTGCCATTCGTTGTTGGCCGGGTGCAGCCTTGGCGCTTTCTATCGTTTGCTTCGACTGCTTCACCACGACTTCAGCGACGCTTCTTGCGCTTCACCGCGGCTTTTGGCGCCCCTCGCTTCGTTTTTAAATCCCACAGTCTCCCCAACTCCCCGCTCTCTCCCTCACTAGTTGCGTACTGGGAACTTTCCACAACCACTCGACGCCGCAATGGGAGGGCCGACGAGAACCACGCGGGGGCGACATCAGCAACAGCCCCCGCAGCTACCACAGCCAAGTTCTGGTACTACAATATTTGACGAGTCCATTGGCGATCTCCTCAGTGATGGGATCGGTTACGCCACGCCCCAAAAGACCGAGACCGTATCTCCTCGTACGGAGCGCTCGCGGCTGAGCCAGTCTTCAGAACCGCTGGCCATTCGGCAGCCCACTAGTACGTATTTCCCACACGTCCTCTTTGCATTGCTGACCTTTCAGATGGCGATGGATGCGACAATTCCCCCGCGACGCTGTGTAGCGAGTCCGATATTCTCGGCACACATATGAAGGAGGTTATCTCAGTCATCAGTCGCTTAGAGGGTCTAGGCCTGCAGCAGCAGTCTATTCCGTTGCCAAAATGCGTGGTCTTGGGAGAACAGTCGTCAGGCAAGTCGTCTGTGATCGAAGCCATCTCTGGCGTTCGCACCCCTCGCGCCGGCGGCACTTGCACACGTTGCCCCCTGTAAGCTATGACAAGTCTCGCTGTAGGAAGCAGGACACTTACTTGACACAGTTTCATCAAGCTGGAGTGTGCCGGCGACCCACAAGCGGGTTGGCATGCTCGAGTTACCTTGCGACTGAGCTATGTATACAAAGGCGTGGCTCGAAGTGCGAAGTTTCCGGGGTGGGAACCGAATATCAATGTTGCAGAAGTACCATTTGCCGCGTGTGACTCTCCAGAAGAACTCGAAGAGGTCATTAGACGAGCTCAATCAGCTCTCGTGCACCCGTTGGAGGATGCGTCGATGTTCGCCCAGGGTCGAAGGCCCCCCTTTGACCCCGAGCAGACTACTAAAGTCAATTTTAGCCCGAACATTGTGTGCATACACTTGTCGGCTCCAACATTACCCAATCTATCGTTCTACGATCTGCCAGGTACGTGTACCCCCATAATCTTTATCGCATGTTTCACTAACATCCTCCAGGCATCATCAGTCAGTCAGAATACCCGGACGATGTCAAACTTGTCAAGCAACTCGTGCAAGGTTTTGTTGAAGACCGAGATGCAATCGTCTTAGTGGCTTGCTCTTTGGCTGCGGACATAGCCACATCTATTGCCTCTGGGTATGCACGTACCAGGTGGGGTGCTGGAGAGCGGTGCATAGGTTAGTTGTGCATGGTCAACATGGTGGCATACGCTAATATCTTTAGGTGTGCTCACAAAACCTGATCTCCTCCCAGCAGGAAGCTCGTATGAGCCGCTACAGAAGGTGTTGAGCAACGCCGAGCTTAAGTTCGGCCACGGATACTTCGTTGTCAAGAATCCCGACCAAGTCGCTCTCAACAATCGGCTCACCCACCACGAAGCACGACTGCACGAACAGTGCTTTTTCACAACCCAAGAACCGTGGTGCACCAGTCTACAGTCCCACAGTGGACGTTTTGGCACTGCCAATCTGCAACAGTTCCTCTCTGAGAAGCTGGCTGGTCAGATGGTGAAGGCGCTTCCAGGGATCTACGAGCAGGTTCAGCTACGCCTGGATGACGTCGAGGCAAAGCTGAAGCTGATACCCGAGCCACCACCAAACTATGGAGCTACGAGAATCATCATGGATCTGATCAACGCGTTCTCATGGCACGTTCAGAAAGAAGTGGAGGGGGCCTATCCTTGCAAAGAGTGGAGAAGCTGTTGGAAAACCTTGCGTGAGGCGTTTCTCGAAGGTCTTGACGCAATGAGACCGACTATGGTGAGGCGCGGTCAGCAGGATTTTGGCCTTTACACCCCCACGCTTGCAGGCAGATCATCCGATGATCCTCTTTATCTGTCGGATGGAGATGAAGATGAATATATGAGAGATAGTGTACTCCCGGAAACACCGCCAAACAAGCGCAAGCTCGACACACCCACGCCCACTTCAAACAAAAAGAGTCGCTTCTCCGTGCCCCCGATCCCTACTCCCGCAAAGACACGGCCGGTTCATGGCGTCGACTACAATGACAAGCGCAAGGTATTCCAGCTTGACGAGGTTTGTGAGCACTTGAGTGCCAATTCACAGTCCAAAATACCCGGCCACATCGAACCGAAAGTGGTGGACGATCTAGTTAAGCAGAGTATTGCTCATTGGAGTGTTCCCATGAGCAAACTCTTTGTTGACCTAGAAAACCGTCTCAAGACCTTCTTCCGCATGAGCTTCGAGCAACACTTCCAGCCGCGAAGAGAAACACGACTCTACATCGAGGCCTGGCGAATTGTGGAGAGCATTTTGGACACCAGTCTGGTGGAACAGCGGACAATGGCCGGCGACGCTTTCAACGATGAGATTGAAGGCCCATACACGTTTCACAAGGCCATCTTTAACGGTGAGAAGAACTCCATGTGTGAGAAGTATCGCAACGCGCGTTTCGACACTCGCCTTAAGGTTTACATGGAGGAGATGGCAAAGGTCGTTGGTCCAGACAAAGTACCCAGCAAGGAAAAGATTCTCAAGAACGAGAGTCTCTGCAGTCGACTCAAAGAGGAGCCGTACGAGGTCGAGGTCGATGTCGTAGCCCAGATCACCAGCTACTATGTACTCGCAGTTCGTCGTTTCCACGACTCCGTCTGCATGCGAGTCGAGTCAAAGCTCTTCACACGCCTGCGATCCAGATTGCGCGACGAGATGGAGGAGACTCTGGGCATACATGACGAGAACGGCACTCGCAAGGCCATGGAGCTTCTCGCAGAGCCATCACAACACGCGGCGCGACGCAAGGAGCTTTTGGCGATGAGGGATGCGCTTGTTCAAGGACGGCGCGAACTCGATGCCTTGTACGAGAAACACGGGAACAAGAT
Source organism: Paraphaeosphaeria sporulosa (assembly GCF_001642045.1). Taxonomy (NCBI): domain Eukaryota; kingdom Fungi; phylum Ascomycota; class Dothideomycetes; order Pleosporales; family Didymosphaeriaceae; genus Paraphaeosphaeria; species Paraphaeosphaeria sporulosa. The sequence continues at coordinate 885,265 of NW_017253372.1, read as the reverse complement.
CGCTGCTTCCCAAGGCTCACACGGCTACGCGGCGCCCCTCTTTAATTCGTCGGCTTCATTCGGTCCTACCTCCACCCCTCTCACGGACGAGATGCAGGATATCACGCAAAGCGGTCGTCGCCCTTAGCTGTCGTTCAGTGAACCACTCGCTTCCGCGTCGCTGCTTTCTCTACATCTGGTCTCATATCATCGTTCAGCATTCGAGGCGCGGATAAGTGGTCTTTACAGCGACCCCGAGAATCACTACGCGGGAGCTACAGAGCTTCCGAGCACTTTTTGTTCATGGTCGCTTCCTTCGCAATTGGTGTGTGGGAACGTCTGCATCTCTCACAGTCTGCATCTCTCACGAAGATATTTTCTCGAGGCTTTCAAAAGAAACAGTGGTGATGCGAGAGTTGCAGTGCTGCGTGGACTCTGTGTCCTGGGGATGCCGTCTCAAGGTAGGCAATACCTGGAAGCTTTTTGGCAACGACCGTTGCTGTACCTGCTTACCGCATCATTGAGGCGGCGTCCTAGCTGCATCGCAACGGGTCAAGGGTCTAGTTTCTCAGTTTGGAATTTGATTTCAATTCTTGATATGTAGGTAGCTTGAGCACATTCAGCCGCAAATCATCTGGCGCTCAGCAGCCTACGTCCAGCTTACTAGAACACCCTAACCACGTGAAATGCCGCAAACCAAGTGTAAGCTCCACCTACCCTCTGCCTGTCCGTAAGTACAAACCACGCCATCGCGCACGCTGACTCTGGCCCATTGTCCCAGGCAGGATAAAGCGTCAGCGCCGATGGGCAGCGACGCCCATTTAGGCTGTTTACCATAGTAACATGCTCTGGACGTGCCGAGGCTCTTTGCTTGCTCCTCCGCAGTACTCCAACGACTCCACATGCCCCAACTCCACACTAGCCGATCGTCATCTTCAACTGTGTCTGGTATTGCGTCTGGACCGCGCCCGACTCTCCGCGCTGTCTGACACATGGCGAAGCCCAGCCCGAGCTACCAAGCAAGACCTAGATTCCAAATCTTTTTGCCCTATTAAAGCTCCGGCAGCGAGCTCGACGACCTGATACTCACGCGCCCACGACCGTGGAGTCGTTGTACAACCACCCCTCACCCTCCTCGCAATGGCGACCCTCGGCAACGTCCTCGCCACACAGCCCTTCAAAACCCTCTACGTCGTCGCTGCGCTCCTTGTCAACCTCGCCAAGCTCCCCTTCTGGATCGCAAAGTACACGCTCGTCCGCCAACACCCCGCATGGAGCTTCCGCCAGGCGCTCGCGCTGCGCATGACGCGCGCCTTCATCTCCGTTGTATCGGTGGTCCGGATGCGTACGCCGCTGCCGCTCACGCCGGGTAAGGAGGGCGCGCGGTTCGCAGTGATTGCGCACAGAGCGGAAGACGCGGGCAAGTTCAAGGGGCCGATGCTGGCGAACGCGCAGACGGTGCAGCCCGGCGACGTCGGCGCGACGTGGTATCCCGCGCGGCTGGAGGCTGGCGGCGTGGCGGCGGACACGCGGGTGCTTGTGCACATCCACGGCGGGGCGTACGTCGTTGGCGACGGCCGCACAGAAGCAACGGGATACCTGGCGCGCAGTCTGCTGAAGCACACGCCCGCGACGCATGTCGTGTGCCCGCAGTACCGCCTGTCAACGCTGCCGGCGGGTCCAGCGTCGAACCCGTTCCCCGCCGCGCTCCAGGACGCGCTGACGGCGTACCTCTTCGTTCTACACGAGCTCAAAGTGCCGGCTGAGAGGGTCATCCTGGGCGGCGACTCGGCGGGCGCAAACTGCGCGATTGCCCTGCTACGCTACATCGATGCGTATGGCGGCGAGCTCGACATACCGCCGCCCGGCGCCGCACTTCTGTGGAGTCCCTGGATCAATCCTACCGACGGGGACACGTCGTTTGTGCGGACAAATCCGCACTATGGATCCGACTACATCGAGCCGTCCTTCACGTCGTGGGGCGTGTGTGCGTTCGCGGGGCAGGATCCGCCGCTGGCAGGGCCGAGCATCATCGCGAGCAACCCGTATGCGAATGCGAAGGTGAGTGGGTTCCGGACGCCGGTGCCGCTGTATGTGAACGTGGGTGGGGCAGAGGTTCTGTACTTTGATGGAAAGGAGTGGGCCGAGATGATGAGAAAGGAGGGGAATGCGGTGCATCTGGATATCACCGAGGGAGTTTGTCATGATTTGTTCATGGTGGCTGGACTCGTAGGGATGGAGAAGAAGGCGACGGAGATGGCGAAGAGTGCCGGCGAGTGGCTGCGGGGTTTGACAAGAAAGTAGAGAAGATGGGAGAGATATCGACGCGTGTACACGGTAGCAACCTGCGTATCGTTTAGCAAACTTGATGAATGTAGACTACAAGGGCCAATGAAGTCTCAAGGTATGGGCATTCCGAAATAGAAACTGTTCTACAATATCCCTGTTTTTTGTTATACCCGACGCCACTCCCATACCGCTTAAGCCTGGGCCTTAATGAGCCTGGTCCCTAATGAAGTTGTCGCGGCCGACGGAGAAGCCGCTCGCACCAGCCTCTAGCTGCTGCAGGCCGTATTTCTTCAGGCGGATGCTCTGGATGGCGATAAAACCGGTCGTGTCCATGGGGCTGAAGTTGTCCAGGGTGTCCATGGACGCCTCCTCCTCGCTGTACAGCTTTTCCGTCTGGCTTGATCGTCCGAGCACATATGTGTTACCCTTGTAGAGGCTCAGCCTCACCTCGCCGTTGACGCGCTTCTGGCTGAAGAGCAGCGAGTTCTCGACGAACTCGCGCTCGGGGCTGAAGTACATGCCGTTGTAGAGCTGGTAGCTCCAGCTGTGGGAGACGAACTGGTCGCGGAGGGCGCGGACCTGGGCGTCCATGACGAGACCCTCAAGATCGAGATGGGCGAGGCGGAGGATGGTCATGGCGGGAGAGTCGTAGCAACCACGAGACTTGAGGCCGATGAAGCGGTTCTCGACGATGTCGATGCGGCCGATGCCGTGCGTGTAGCCGACCTTGTTGAGGAACTCAAAGAGCTCGACACTGTCGGTGTAGGTCTTGTCGCCGGCCACGACGGCGATCGGGATACCCTTCTCGAACTTGATGGTGATGTTTTGGGGCTCGTTGGGGGCGTTGAGCGGCGAGTCGGTCATGGTCCACATGTCATCCGGGGGCGACTTGTCGGGGTCTTCGAGGATACCGGCTTCGTAGCTGCAGTGTGCAAGGTTTGCGTCCATGGACCACGGCTTTGCCTTTGTGGATGTGACGGGGATGTTATGCTCGGCGGCGTAGTCGAGGAGGTCCTGGCGGCCCTTGAATTTGTCGCAGAACTCGGGCAGCCTCCAGGGCGCGATGACCTTGATTGAGGGCTGGAGTGTGTAGCTGTTCCATATCAACACTGCTTGCACGCCAATGTACCGTCTGGGTAGAGATTCACTCACAATGCCAACTCGAATCGCACCTGGTCGTTGCCCTTGCCTGTGCAACCGTGACTCACCCACCCGCACCCTTCGTCCTGGGCAACCTTGATTTGCGCACGCGCAATGACGGGGCGAGCGAGACTCGTACCGAGCAGGTAACGGCCCTCATAGCTGGCGTTGCACTGGACCGCGCGGAAGCACAGCTCTTCGACGAATTCCCGGCGAAGGTCAAGTATAACCTAAAACACACACAATCAGTCTCTCATTCTATGGACAGCAAAGGGGCCTGGAAGCAATCATACCATCTTCAACGCGCCGATCTTGAGCGCCTTCTTCTCTACCTCCTCCCAGGGCTCATCCTGTCCGACGTTGGCAAGGAAGCACACGACCTCGTAGCCCTCCTCTGCCATCGCTTAGCCTGCATATTTCCTCAGTGCGTTGTGATGCCTACCGATAAGCCATTTCAAGATGGTCGAGGTATCAAGACCGCCTATGAGTCAATGTCAGTCGCGCACCCCTCTATCGTCCCACACTCAACAAACGTCATCGCAGGACCAGAGTTCGACGGAGAGACGCTCACGTACCAGAGTAGGCGAGACAAACCCTTCCCTTGGCCATTGTGTGCGAATGGGGTATATGTCGAAATTTATTAGGGTTCAATGGCAAGAAGAAACGTGGAGACTGCAGATACACGGGCTGTTGGCGGCGGTGGGGCACCTTTTATCTCTCCGCTATCAACAGTCACCGCCAGAAATTTTGGTGGTCAAAGCTTCCAACGTTCCGATCTTCGGCTTAGTTGCTGGCGCTGTACCCCTGTTGTGCACCCCGTAAGGCGCACGACGTACGATTCCGTCATGGCGCAAGACGCTCTCAGTGGATTGGTGAGTCAGTCACTGTCTTCTTGATGTCTCGAGATATGCATTGCCAATTGGTATCGTAATAAGATGGTCAACGTCGCCAAAGCCGAAAACACCTCCTATGCATCTAAAAAGATCCAAAGCCCTAACCAACGCCATGCATGCCATGTTCGTATCAACAAGTATACAACCCGCCCAATATAGACAAAAAGATATGTGAAGCTAGCATCCACAGAATGTCGTGGTTTACGCGAACTAGTGAGCAGAATCAAAAGAGCAAGAACCAGCATGTAGATCGTAGGACGGGGTTTTAGATGCCACCAGCGACTCGTTCTCGCTGGTAAAACACGACATAGGCCTTCTCCCGGTCCTCCGTTGAGATCTGCGTCGGCTCAAAGTCTCGTATGCGGTCGTCATTAAAGTTCCGCCAACAACCCTTCGCTTGATCTTTTGCGATGGCTGTGTAATGTCCGCTACCCAGCGTTGCACCGTGATGGAAAATGATTGCATACGCGTTGTACATATAAGGCGGATTCATCGCTGGGTCCGTTTTCAACTGAGGCAGCAGGTCATTGGTTTGTGCGTGAGTAGCACGCGCTCTTGCTTCACCTTCAGGTGTGATGGGTGGCTCCATGAAGGGTCCCATGTCCAGGCCCTGCAGCGGGAAGTGCACCGGGGTGCGGACCTTTCTCGCGGCTTGGCCATGCGAGGCGCTGAACCGCTTGAAATGGACAACTAATGTGTCCGGTGCGCGTGTGAGAGTTATCTTCTTGGTAGCTTCGCGTTGCTTCTTGCAGCGTGGACACTTCCACGTATCAGACGAATCGAGTGTCTCTACAGAGCAGTAACTGCGTAAACAATCTCGGATATCGCATGCCCTATCTTGTCGTATCTCTACGCTGATACTCCAGAAGGCTTCGTAGGTGGTGCTTGTGATCCCGCACTTCTTGCACGTGAGCTGTGAAGCATGCTGTCCAGCGAAAAGGTTTCCAATCAAAGAGGCGTTGCGATGCAGGTAACGATTCCATTCGATCTTCGCAGCGTATGGTCGTGGGAGTTGTTCGCGGGCCATCTCCATCTCTTCTGTCAGATCGCGAAGCGGCGCTTTGTCATATACCGTGTTCAGATCTTCGTGCATCATGTCGAGGACAAATTCGAGGAACTCTTTTGCATCTTGTTGCTCGTCCAGTTGCCAGGTTTGGTTGAATCGCCCACATACTTTCTGCGTCGCCGGTCAGTGTCATGTTCGTGGAACATCGAGAAGAGGGCTTACCCGAAATGTAGATGGCCGAATGGCGGAAGTGTCGCCTTTGTACAAATTTGAGAGGAGCGTGGCGTATGCTTCGGGGAGGATTCCTTCGGTGCCCTTCCAGTTGCGCTTCTGCAGATATTCTGCATACCGCCCACTGAGGAACCAGTTGGTGAGGTTAGGATTGGCACTCAGACACTGAACCACCGAGTTCATGTAGCAGGTTACGCCGAAATTGATTAGACCAGTCCTGTGAAGACGATTTGATGCACCCCGGCCACTTGACACATAAACCGGTGGTTGATTACCGCTGGATTGGCGAGTAAGCTGCCGTTCGTGAACTCCCGTGTAGCTAGGCCTAGGAACAGATGGCGCTGGTCGTGATGGCGCAGGAGGTATCGGAGGCTGGACATACGGGCTCGCTTGTTGCGGTCGTGGTGGAGGGTACATCATCGATTGTTGGTCTTCCAAGTCTGGGTATCTCCGCAAGAAGTCCTCAGTCGTCCGATACATGGGCGATTCGGCATCGTCTTCATCCTCCTCCTGAGGGGGCTGCTCTACGACAGCTCGTCCCCGTCTTGCTTCTTCGAGCAACCTATTCTGTTCGTCTAAATCCATTGGCGTGTAGTCGCGCCGCCCTGAGGTCTTTCGGCTCTGTGTCAAAATACGTGTCGGGCGGGGCGCGCGTCTTACTGGATGCGTTCTCGTCTGCCCGCTAGCGACCAACGCTGCGGTCGATGTCATCTTCAGCGCTTGAGTGCCGACCAATTCAGCCCAGGCATCGATACCTCCCATCAAGAAAATAGGTGGCCGTTGTAGAGGCTTGTCATGGTTGAATTCGTGCAAAGTCTCGTACATTTGCTTTAGCGGCCGTTCGCGTTCATTCGGATTATACTTGTTGAGAAACGAATTTGTTTTTGTAGACTCATCATAGTAGACGACCAGGTCAAACTCATGACGCCGCTCGAATAAGGCCAACTCTTCATCGGGCGAGATTACCAGTCGTTCCTGAAGCTGTTCGGCAGAGAAACCATCCTGGAGACTGGCTGGCTCCACACACATGATAGTGTGAATAAAGATGTGGCCTGCATCGAACTCTTCCCTGCTCCGGACATCGATCAAGAGAACGTTGTACATCCGGATGTAGTCATACAGCTTTTCAGCAGTAATTTGGCTCTCCGCGGGCTTAGTCACGGACTTTCTTCTCGACGATAAATCCACTGACGCATTGGCGGGTGCTGGAAAGTAGCTGTCGGATTGGCCATTCGCGTTGGGTGCTTGGTACGATGCGCTAGAGGCGATAGAGTTATTGCGGCCGCCCGTGCCGACCATGCTCCTTGGTGTACTACGGGGAGGGTTGATGTTGCCGGGCAGAGAAAGGTTCCGCGCGGGGCTGTAAGTAGGGCTTGGCTCTTTCGGCAGGGACGCTGCCCACTGCGTGTTGAGCGCTATTGGGGGTGGGGGTGGAAGATGGGTTGGTGGAGGCATATCACGTGGGCCTCGAGGATGGGACGAGTAGTCTGAAGGCGAGGGCATCTTCACCGAGAGGTCCATGCTTGAGCGTCCAGAAGACGTATCAATTGGTGCAGCAGTACCTCTGAGTTTTGCGAATCGTTCGCTCAAGTCATTGACGGTTACGCCGTTGACGGAAGAGGTACTCTGGTGAACAGCACGACCATGCAATGATTGAGGTTTTGGATGGACGGGCGGCTTTCGCCGTGGGGATTCTAGCGGAACTGCTGGAGCTGAACGACCAACGGGCGGGCCAGGAGGCACGTCGGGAAGCATGAGCTCATCGTCACGTCGGGCACGGATGCCGTTGGTCTGTTGAAGCTTAGAGCCACATCTTCACAAAAAAGCTGGGGTCAAGCATACCGAAGTGGGGCGCGAGGAGGGCTGTGAAGGCAGATGCTGGGCACCATTTCGTTTATTGTCGTTGGTGATAATGTTCTTGATATTCGTGAACCTGTCCTCATTCGCTCCGACTTCCTACTTTGATCAGTTGGGCGCACGAAGGCATGAAAGGCACGGTGCGGACCTTGAGGACCTGATTGAAATCTCGATGTAGCTGGCCGCGGGCGGTTTCGACGCGGTCAAGATAGTCTCTGTGGCGTGGGATGACGTCGACAACAAGCTTGTAGGCAACAAGATACTCCCAGAAAGCAGCAGCGGGTGACTGACGGCCCTGGATCGACGTCACGGCCTGGGTCATGTGGTATCTGGCTTGTTCAAGAAGATGGCCAATCTGTAGGCGCTCAGCACGGCGCTGGGGAGGAAGCAAGGTGTACCTACCGTCAGGCTTCTCATCTCATTCGCCTTCTCAGTCGCAGAGGCGGTGATTTCGGCGATGGGCGGGAAGGGGCCGCCAGCACCACCCGCATTGCTGCCCCTCCAGCCATCTGCACCATGGCCCGAGCCGTTCATAGCATATGAGGGGCGCAGACCGGGTGGAGGCAAGGGAGCAGCGGCACTCATAACCGCAGCCTATGCGCACGGCCCGTCTCGCATGGTCGGGGCGCTCTCGGGGGAGAAGCGGTGCGTGGTCGTGCGTGTCGGTCTGGAGCAGCGCGCGGGGAAGACGTTGGCGGACTGGCGGGCTGCGTGCGGAGCGGCTCGGGGGCGGTAGCGAACAGTGGGCGTCGCAGAGGGGTGAGAATGGCGACCGGGGGACGGGAGGCAGCGAGTGTGTCCGAGGCACGCTGTGGCAGCAGTGGCAGCAGTGGCAGCAGGTGGTGCCGCGTCTACGTGTTGGGCGGCGCAACTGTGGAAGTGCTTTGGTCTGCGCGCTCGGCCCCAGCGGTGGCAGGGCCGCTTGATTACGTCGCTGCCAAGGTCAACTTAACGCAGCCAACAGCGCCCGAAGCACAGCTCCAAGCTGCCTCCAGGCAGAACACACACCAACACACACACCCGCACCACGCATCCCCCGCCATCCGTCGCCAGGTACATGCCACGGCCGCGGCACGGAAACCCCACGGCCTACCCTCGACGAGCCACGACGGCACTGCTCGCGCGCCCGCGTCTCGGCAGCCATGGCGGGCTGGTTCGGCACGTCCTCGAACAGCGCCCTCGATGAGCAGATTGAGCGCGCCACGTCCTCGAGCTTGTGCGTCCCAAGACACAGCTGCAGCAAGCTGTCCCGGGTGCTGCCAGAGCGTTGCTGACTTCGTGCAGGGAGGACATGCCCCTCAACCTCGAGATATCCGATGTCATTCGCTCCAAGACAGTGCAGCCTAAAGAGGCCATGCGCGCGCTGAAGCGCCGCATTGGAAACAAGAACCCTAACGTCCAGCTGGCCACCCTAAACGTACGACACCATCCGACTCTGACCACCTTCGCTTGCTGACCGGCACAGCTTACCGATACCTGCGTGAAGAACGGCGGCTCCCACTTCACCCAGGAGATTGCCTCCCGCGAGTTCCTCGATAACCTCACCTCGCTTCTCAAGGCCCCCGGCGCCGTTGCGCCAGACCAATCCGTAAAGAACAAAATGCTCGAGCTGATCCAGTCGTGGGCACTCGCCGCCGAGGGAAGGAGCAGCCTGAGCTACTTCAACGAAGTGTACTATTCTCTCCAGCGAGAAGGCTTCCGCTTTCCGCCAAAGGAGCACATCGCTAGCAGCATGCTGGACAGCAGCGCGGTATGCTTACATTGCCCTTGCCCTCTGCTATGTGGTCCGGTACTGACCCAACTGTAGCCTCCAGAATGGACCGACTCAGATGTCTGCATGCGATGCCGAACAGCCTTCACCTTCACAAACCGCAAACACCACTGCCGGAACTGCGGAAACGTCTTCTGCGGGTCTTGCTCGAGCAAGAGCATTCCGCTTCCACATCTCGGCATCATGGACCCCGTACGCGTCGACGATGGGTGCTACGAGAAGTTGATGAATAAATCCCGAGGTACCCCGGCCCCAAGAGGCTTCGATGCCACCAAACCCAGCCACACTCTATACCAGGGGTCCATGGAGCCGCGAAATCCTCGTGTCGAGGACAGCTTTGATGCCGACTTGAAGCGAGCGCTGGAAATGAGTCTGGAAGACGCAAAGGGGCACAGTGGAGCCGGCTTCGTGCCACAGTCGCAATTGCAGTCACAAAAGTCGCCGACTACGAATGGAACTTCAAAACCAGCTCCAGAGGAGGAAGACGATCCAGACCTCGCTGCAGCTATTGCTGCCTCGTTGGCAGATATGGAGGAGCAGAAGAAGCAACATGCAGCCACTCTGCGGAAGCAAACATCTGTGTCCAACGGCGCACCTATTGTGGCACCCAAGAATGATTACGAATTGACGCCGGTAGAGGCCGAGAACATAAACCTGTTTTCAACTTTGGTGGACCGACTACAGCATCAGGCACCTGGAACGATATTGCGGGAACCACAGATTCAAGAGTTGTATGAAAGCATTGGGAAATTGCGACCAAAACTTGCGCGGACTTATGGCGAGACCATGAGCAAGCACGATACCTTGCTGGACCTACACGCCAAGCTGTCAACCGTCGTACGTTACTATGACCGGATGCTTGAGGAGCGCCTGTCAAACACGTATAACCAGGCTGGCTCAATGTATGGCTTGCCACCTGCTAACCAGCGCCCCGCCTCCACTTTATACCCCAGCATCCAGTCTGGGGCCCCGTCCGACCCTCAGGCTGGCGAAAACTTCTACACTGGAAATGCGGACCCGTACGCCCGTCCACAGTCCTTCTATGGTGGCGGTTACCATCAAACACCACAGCCGTCGTACACACCGTCTGCTCCGCCCCCCGACCAGTACCAGCAGCCAGCACAACCATATCCCAACCTGTCACAACCACCCCCCAGCACAACCTACCAAAGCCCTGCGTCTCCCCAGCTCCAACGACAAGTGTCCAATCAACAATACCCCCCACAGCCTCACTCGGCCTATCCGCCGCAGGCGCCCCCATCAACAGTCTCCGACGCCGAAAGCGCAAATTACTACTACGGCGACACCAACGCAGCCCCGTCTGCTCCGCCCGTGCAGCGCACGCAGAGCTTCACCTCACAGGCGGCTCATGGGCCGGCCCCTTCATCGCCGGAAATGTACCGCGCGCCTCCAGCGCAGACGCCCCTCTCGCCGCCCACCCAGCCCGCCGCCGCCCCGCAGAATTCTGCCTATTACCAACAGGCCCCGCCACAGCACAAGCAGCAGCAGCAGCAATGGCAACAGCCCGCGCAGGCTCCTGGCCAGACAACCTGGCAGCCGGCGCCGTACGCGCAGGGCGGCTACGGCCCCGAGAGTTTCCCCCCACCACCGCAGCACCAGCTGCCCGCCCAGCAGAAGACCATTGACGAGCCGCTGATCGACTTGTGATCTGCGCGCGCGAAACTTCACGCGGAGGTCCCCCCGCTGGGAACCCAGAAGGCGTTGATGCATTGCATTGCATTGCATGGCCGATTCGAGGCGCTGCCGCACTGGGATGGAAACAGACACACAAACGCCTGCTTGTGGATTCGCCGGCCTGCGTGCCGGCGCGTCAGGTATGTCGGCTGGGTGCAACGTTGGTCGTGCGTCGCGTGGAAGACTTCCGAGATATGGATGTCCGCAGGTCATGTACAGTTGCATGAGCACGAGATGGAGATAGATACCCTCGAGATAGCCCAAAACTACGAACGTGTTTTCGTGACAGATAGAGTCGGGCGCTGCTTGGTGAGCTGGTGTGACCAACGCCGTTACAACGTGCTGCTATGATAAGACACTTGAACGATTCGATCCGCAGATTTGAATTCGGTGTTGATGTCGGACGACGTAGCCGCCTCTCTGTATAGTATTCTATCCACAGCCCCGTACACATATGTACTTGCACACTTCCGTACCATCCCCGCTTTCCGCTCTGTTTATATATAGCCCGGTTCCCTAGAAACACCCGCCGACTCCGAGCCCCTCGTCTAAAGGTGACTATGCAATGATGAAGAGAGAAGAAAAAAAAACGAGCCACGCCGGTCTGAAAAATAGATCCTCGAGCTCTGCAGGAGAGCGAGGTTGGAAACGTGGTATCGACGCGAGTGAAAAGCGCTAAAAATGCTGCGCCGGGTCGGACATGGGCCGGAGAAGCAAATGTATACGAATTAAACCTCCCGGAGGGCACGAAAATGTAAAAAAAATTCGAAAGCTCCAAAGTTGCCAATGCGGAAGAGCGTCGCCTAAAAAGACAATTCTTTTGGGTATGGACGTCGACACATTACGCCGTCAAGATAGCAAAAATTCTGGGATCGAGATCCGGTGCTCAGGTATATGAGCCACTACTCGTATCACCCAAACGCTGCATAGGATGGGGGGGTTGTCCCTCAATTGCTGGGGAGACCACCAACGAATGTGGCGGCAGATCTGCGAAAGCGTCTTGGTGCAACTCTCGCGGCGCGGCGACCTTCGCTCTTGAAGCCCGGTCTGGCCAAGCCACGCGAAGGGGGGCGGGAGACGTGCCAGTTCGAGGCGGCACTCACACGTACTCAGGCCAGTAGTTGTATGGCATCAAACTGGGCCCGGTCCATTTTTCGCCGTAGAGATTTACGCGTTCGCCAGCGAAGAAACCATCCTGTGCTTGCTCGAGAACTGACAGCCAGGAAGAGGGTTCGGGGTGTTTGAGCCACTGATTCGATGTTAGCATTGTCCTAGGCTGTCCCATATCAAAGCGTGGTTTTTTGCAGAACGCGGGGGCGGAGAACGCGACTAGCGCGACGCAAAAGAGTTTAGCTCACCTGGTTGTGGATGTGGTACGTCCAAGCGCCACGGAAGAAATTCTCGAGGGTGCGGTTGTTGGGAGGGAATTTGTCCTCAGCCAGTACGTAGTCTGCGACAACACCAGCATGGCGCAACTCCACCTCTTCATCCAGAGTCGCTTGGAAGGAGTCCACGTGCTCGGGTTTAGACGGTGCCGAGGCTGAAGCAGGCACATTCTCGTCGTCTTCGCGACCTCGCTTGCGCAGCTCGTTTGACTGCGCCTCCTTGAAATTAACTACCTTCAACTGGGGTCCATCGTAGCTCTCCCATTCGTCCTTGAGTGCTCCTTCTCGACCTCTGAAAGCAGCACCGTAATCCCGCAGACACGGAACAGTGCACCGCCCTTCGCGGTCCCAGTTAAACTCAGTCCAGATGGGATCAAACGCGGCGGTTTCAAGCATCAGAAACTCCTGGTCACGGTTTTCCTTCCAGGCCATGCGGCCCAATACTCGCGGATGGAAGTTTAGACCCATGCGAATTCCACCGTACAGCATGTAAGCTGAGATGGAGGAGTTGGCTGTGAGTGACATGATGGCGGTGTTGTAGTCTCCAGGATGTGGGTGGGCAGCCCAGCGCTCAGCAAAGGCATGCTCTTTGGGGAGGAGAAGAGGGCGCATGTCTCTGAGCATCAGCACATCCATGTCAAAGTAAGCCCCGCCGTGAATGTGCAAGACGACGAATCGAACCGCATCTGACACAGCCACGGGCAAGAACGTCATTTGTTTTGGAGTCAACACAAGCCACTGTTGTCCATCCTTGTCCTCGACGATGTTTTCGGCAACGACTTTCTCGCCCTGGGCATTTGGTCTCCCGGGAGTACTGTAATAGCCGTAGCCGTTCCTGTTGTCCTCATCCTTGGGAAGCGGGATTCTCGAGGGAAACTTCCAGGCTTTGAGCACTACGTCACCGCGCTCGACGAATGGCAGGAATCTGGCGAACAAGGCATCCTTGTTGAGCATGTCATCCACCGCGTGCGGATTTCGGTCACTGTCAAGCCAGAGCCAGAGTCGTGAGCAGGCCAGGTTCTGAGTGTAGAGATAGCTCTTGATGAAGACTTCGACACGCCAAGTAGCAGGACCGGTCCAGTAGACATGGTAAGGGACAATGGGACCAGGGCAAGTGCCAATTTTTGAGCCATTGGCTGGCTTCGCTTGCTCCAGGGAGACGTACTTGGTCAAGGTTCTGCCATGGCCGTCGGCATCCACGTATTCTGCTTGGCGGGGATCCTGAGCACTCGCGCGGTCAGCGGGCTCTGGGAGGCTGTAGTAGCGGGCCTCGTCGTTTGCAAAGAACTGCAGGCAGTCGAAGACATTGCGCATCTTCTCGATGCCCGTGTATGTGCCTCTGCATTCCTCGACCAGCATGTGCAGGTCGGCCTCGGTGTCGACGTGAGGGCGTGGTCCCATGTAGTCGTCCTTGGCCTCGACGGCGCTGACGGGGCGGTTGAAGACGTTGGCGTGGGGGTTGATGGTGACGGTCTTGGTGGAACTGGCAAACTTGACCTGGACTCCTGACTTTGTTGTCTTGATCAGCTCAGTGGGCCCCGTCTTGTCGAGGAAGGCTGGAATGCCGAGTTTCCCTTTGGCGCCCACGGTGGGGTCGCTCACTAGGGTTATGATTCCATAGAGTATGGCATAGACTCCAGCTGCCAGCACCAGGTTCTTCAGCAGCACGAAGAAGGCCCTCGTACGCGAACTCTCGGGCATGGCGGCGGTGGCCAGGGGGAGCTCCCCGTCGCGGCTGAGTCCAAAGACTACCGAAGGTTCTCCAGGACTGGCTGTTCTCCAGGACTGGCTGTTCTCCTGTGGGCGTGTGGTGTTGGTAGGGGTGGCTGTGGGGGCGGTTGCAGGGCGAAAGGAGGTTGCAGGTTGGCGCGGCGGACAGCGAGAGACGCGGGCCCAATTGCGAGGGCGGCAGAAGGTATTCAAGAGATTGTTGGACGGAGAGAGGAGGCAGGAGCGGCGGTGGACGCTGGAGGGCGGGTGGCAGTGCTCGTGCGCAGGAGGCCGATCAGGAGTCGCGTCGCAGTCGCAGTCGCAGTCACGGTCGCGGCAGACACACCAAGCACAGCAGGACAGCGCACCTGTGCAGGAACAGGGAGAAGAAGGAGAGAGGGGACGGCCGAAGGAGAGGACGGCACCAGCAGAGGCGTGGACAATCGACGAGGGACCAGGCGCTGTACTGGCTGGGCAGCGCAGATTTGACGGCGGGCGTGCAATTGGGCACGCTGGGGAGGGTTTCCGACGCCGCTTGGCTGAAAGCGCCCTGCGCTCGAGCCACTGCGCGCCGCCCGTAAAATTAGACCGCCCCGCTTGTCGCGCCTTCCCCTGGCGGTGACCCCAAGGCCAGAGCGACCAGACGCAACGAGCCCGCGGCTGCCATCCGACTGCAGGCTGCAGCCGCACTGCAGCACGCCGACCTACAACACCGCGCCAGCCTCCGCCTCGCCGTCTGCAACGACCCCCCGCGCGACGGCCTCGCCATGCGCCCTCTGCTGCGCCCGTGGACTGCCCGTCGCAGCTGCTGGCCCGCCTCGCGTCAGTGTCGTCGTGCGTGCCCTCTCGTCCCAGTGCGCCTGTTCTCCGCCGCCCATGCCCTGCCCCGCTGCGAGCACATTGCCGTCCCGTCTCGGTCCAACGGCTCCCTCAGCGTCGAGTAAGTGGCTTTGCTTTTGCCTATCCGAGTGCGTAGCCTCGTCTACCGACTGTTCTTGGTTCTGCGTGCTGCTGCAGCCTCTGCTGTACGATGACCTCACACGACGCGGCTCGCATGCAGCCCCACGACTTGTTTGTCGCACCTAGCCATTGTTTGCGTGGTCCCCAGAGTGACCGCGCTGCCCCCACTGCCGCACCACTGCAACTCGCAGAGTACTGCTGCACGCAAGGACGGAAACACCACACCCCATTCACATGAGCTACGCACTGAATACTACCCTCTCCAGATGGGAAGGCCAGACTCGCAACGGACAAGAGTATCAGCACCTGACTGACTGAGACCCCGCTAGCGTTTTCCATTCGTCAACACCCTCGTCTCCAGTCTTGATCTACCTGCCACCCGGTCCTGTCATACCTGAGTCTGCAGAGGAACAAACCCGTATCATCTCAACGCTTTGCGCGACAAGCGGTGCGACAGTTGCGAGACTCAACTTCCGGGCGTCGTCCCAACACCAATTTCCAACGCCCGTTCACGATGCGCTACTAGGCTACGACTGGGTCCGCCAAAACTTACTTCAGGATGGATTTTCACGGCCAATCATCGGTCACGTAGGTGTCTGCGGAGAGCTTGTAGGCGGTTCGTTGTCTGTGATGCTTGCTCTGACAGAATGTCGCCCTGGTGAAAGCCGTATCACTGCCGCCGCCGTCAACAACCCTATAGTAGACTGGGTGTTCCCAGATGACCTACCCACCGTAGCTGAGGCAGAGCTCCTCGAGCCTGCAGCTCCAGACGAGACCGCAATGCTTGCTGATGAGGATCCCATGGCCTTGACCGATCGCAGCCAACCTGACTCTCATACTAACCGCACTATGAAAGATCGAAAGCGATCAGCAAAACCACTTCGGTCTAACGCCTGGCAGCTGTACGGTGAAGATGACTCTATTCCCACAGTCACGTTGTCTGCTGAGCGAGATGTGCTCTTCCGCAGACAAGAGGATGTCTTCGATCGATTTGCATCCCCAATCCACTTTTTCCGCTCTCCGCACGGTCTGCTGTTGTATCCTAAGCAGGATGATGTTTGGGCTTCGGAGCAGCCGGACAACGCTATGGATATTGAAACTCGGATGGACCTGAGCCATTACCAGTCCCACCATCTCTCACCGTCAACCCCTGAGTTGCCAGTGCTTGCTAGGTGCCGAGCATACGCGCGCATCTACCCGCCTGCCGGCTCAAATTTGAATTTACCAGAATGGCGAATCTCCGCGGGATCCCAGAGTCCATTGTTAGACCAAGCATCAGAGTTGGCTAAGATGATCAGACGAAGCGTGGCTCGTCATACTTTGAAGAAGAGGATGGGCCGCATAAGGTGGCAAGATACCACCGAGAAGGAGTATTACGATGACTTCGCAAACGGCAGGGTAGCTCTGGACACCTTTGCCGGTGCTGGCCTGTGGGCAGATCAAGCAAACAACGAGCAGTGGGAAGCACAGGTGGAGCAAACGGGTCAATGGATGAAGGAAGTTCTGAAGCCCGAGTTCACTTGATACACGCAAACACAATCTAACATGGTATAATTCAAAAGCACGATAATCTTGCAATCAAAACCGGCTCAATCGATCGTGAGGAAATCAGCAGGAAGGATGTCCGCAGGATCCAGTTCGGCCCGACGATAAGCTTTCCGTAGCTCGAAATTGGCCAACGTTTCGTCCCAGTCTTCGTCCAGCCCAGACTCTTGCGCAATGAGAAGGATCTCCTTGTCCAATTCGATGTACTGAGAATCAGGCGCCTCGATCCGCACAACAGGAACATGAATTGTTGTCAGCAGCCTAGTGCCCATCAGCCAGTCTGCGACGGTCCCCCACAATCGATCAATTCTTGCCCCTTTTCGCAGGATTCGGTCACCCTTGAAAGGCAGAAAAGCTCTGATACAAGATGTTGCTCCCATCTCCCACGGCACGCTGCGGTCTGGCTCAGCCTTTGACCAATGCACCGTCAGCTCGAGTGGTCTATCCTCACCACCTACCCATTCCTGCCCCGACACAGCGACCCGCCATCGCGCCGCGCGTCTCAGGTTCTTGCTACGGCATAAATGGTAGACGAACTGGATGTAATTGTCGTCCATCCTCCTCCTCGCCTTCTCCTTTGCATCCGTGACAGCTTCCTCTTGAATCATCCACCCCCGCGCGCGCGGTACCACAAACTCAAAAACACCGCACTTCTTGCTCTGCTTCCAAAGCCGACATGTCCACCATCCCCACGGACCCAGTCCTCCTTTCCTCACCTCCGTCGTCCGGAGCCCTCCGTCCTGGATGAACAGAGGAAAGATGCCCATGCGCACGAGCTTCTGCAGCGCAGACTTGTCCTCCTTGTCGCGCAACGAGCGCGCGTTGCGACCCCTCCACATGCCATCGCCGGGGATGCAGTCGCGAAGCCACAGGGAGATGAGTGAGGACAAGACCCAGTGGTCGCGCGTGTTCCAGAGGCTCCGGAACGTCTGGCGGGCGCTTGCATGCTTAGTGCGCGCCTCCAAGTACGCGGTGAAGGTACGGCTGTGGGTCACGAGCCACGCGACGTAGAGTACGAGGGGCACGGAGAGGACGAGGCATGCCCAGAGGCTGGGCGTGGTGCTGGCGAGAGCAGTGTGGACGCCGGGCCATAGGCACAGATTGAACGAGGGCCAGCTCATCGTCGCCTTTATGCGGGTCACGGTGATGTTGTGGACTTCGATTGGCATGGATGTACTTGCAGAGGTTGCGGTCGGAGTGTTTGGGGATGCCGCAGGCGAGGCGCTTGACAGAACAGACGACGCGCTCTTCCTCGACGAAACACCCGCAGAAATCGTCGGCGTGACACGGGGTGACGCCGTACTCGAGTCGTGCGGCACACCCCAGCCAGTCAACGAGTCCCAAAGTACACGGTAGCCAGGTTCCGGTGTTCTCGAAGCAGTAGCCGAAGTACTATAAGAAGAAGAAAAGCTCCACAAGGTATCTTCTGCCCAGGGTGACGTGGTGCGAGATGAGACGAACGACATTCTTATCGTGTTGATCACTGCAAAGTTTGCGTCGGCGGGGACTACGTATGGCGACTATGCTTTTTCCCTATGAAGGAGATTGCTTTGTATCTAAAACTGCCGGACTTGGGTGCGGGTGGGAGAGGACAAAGGTTGTTAGTGAGGCGGGTGAATGGGGGTTCTTTGTCTGGCGCTGCGTTTGCGCATGTGTGTTTGGGGCTTGAACGGGCTTTGTTCGTGGGCGTTGGTGCTGGGTGCGCTTGGTCTGGTGGACAGAGCCTAGGGGACACTGGCGTGTCGTTCAAAGGGCGCAGTGTGGGCCGGAAGACGCTCAATGGGGTTGTTCATGGAGACGAGGGGGCTGTGGAGCTTGGAAGGGCGATTCCTCCGCTTCTTTTGCACCTGCAACGAAGTCTTTTGGGTAGCTTGGTCGACCCCGATGCGTCCTGCGTCAAAGAAGCGCACTACTGTAACAATGCGGCATATTAGAGCTGGCTCAATTCTCTCGCAAGTCCACATGCACAGGGCGCGAGCGGAACCAGGCCTCGGGCGATCCTCCCATGTTTCTCCTCATATGCTTGAGAACCGCCCCACCCACGCTGCGTCTCGCAAGGCGCATAGCTTGGGCAGCTGCACGAGGTCCTGGGGCGCTTCCCAGCTCTCAAAAAATCTCGGGCAGCCAACATGATCTGCTTCACCCCCAGCCCCCACGGCCCAGCGGAGCTCACTACTGCGTGTGTGCCTCTCTCCACCGTTGGTTCTGTCCCAACACGCTTTCTCACTGTCGCTTGCATCCAAGCCACAGTCTACACGAGCATCCCCTGTACGGTAGAAGCCCGCGACATATGCACGCTGACGTCCGTCCAGCTATCTTGACAAGCCAGCAAGACTTCTGATGCTACCTCTCACTACAGACTCCTTGCACCTGCACTCCGCAGCACAGGTTCTCCGCTTCGTCGAGATAGCCGTGGGAGACGAACCCCCGTTGCCATAGGCGGCGGGCGATATTCGCGAGTCGGGAAGAGCATGGCTGCATCGTTATGACTTCCTAGCTTGATACTGCGGCATCAGACATCGTAGGCCGTCTTGCTTGGGTGTCTGACAGGGCTCGGTGAGGCTTTTGAGTGGGCGTGGTAGAGGGTGCAGATGGCATTGCTATGCTGCGTGTTGATGTTTGGAGGTTTCGAGGGTTGGTTACTGGAGTGCTGGGTTCGAGATTGAAAGGATCGTAATGTAGTATACAATACAGAGCTTCACTGTCGCTTGGGTTCTTGAAGACGACCAGGGCGCAGTGGCGACAAGGACACCTCGCTGGGAGACAGTGGTTTCGGACGTAATACTCTTAGCTGTATCTTCCAAGAACCTGGTCTACGATCTTGAACGTGCTGCCACTGGGGCATGTGTCTGGGACTTGTCCGTGTTCATGCTATATACGCAACCATCAAAATGATACTCTTGCATTTTCGAAAGCCGGTCCAAGATCTCAGAAATGCTATATCCTCGACTTTAAGTTGACAAGATAATTTTATCCATAGTTTGCTCAGCACCATGGGTACGTGGTAGTAACGATACTTGAAAAGACCGACGCAGTAGCTTTTCGAATAGATGAAACAGATAGCACCACTGAATATGTATTTGTGCACGGGAACGAGCATGTAATTCGACAGAAAACTTAACTATAGCTGATACTACATAAATTCTCAAAGACTGCTCCACCGCAACTCCATACCCGCCGTTCAACCCCCTCCACCTGACATCAGACAACGACGCCGGCACCTCCCCCGCCGCGCGCGGTAGAAACCTCCAACTCCGCAGAATCTTCCCTCTGATTTCAGTTGCTCAAGCTCACTCAACACGTTCGGGCAATGGTCGCAGCCCCTCCCCCGCTGCAAACAGTGCTAACCGCCGACGCCGTAGAAAGCTCCTCCGGAACGTGTTGAGTGGGCGAGCTTGAAAAGACCAAGTAGGGGAGAGGCGCGCTCTTTATGCGGCGGGGCCTGCGCGCACGCGCCACGCACTAGTGGGGACAGCTTGACTGCGTCGACGCTGCGAGCTTGGATGAAGGTGAAAGATGTGCGGTGAAGCAGGCTGTTGCAAGCTCAGAGGGTATCGGTGAAGGACATCCGCGACGGCTTGTGTGACGTAAGTTCATTCTAGTGTCACGGAGCATGGCTGTGTCATGTTCGCACTTGCTTGTGGGCGGGGATATTAGTAACGGTGAACGAGCACGCACGTGACAGCAAGCGCCTGTAATTTGCACAATGACGAGCATTCACGTCACAACACAATACTTGATTTCGATTTGTGTGGGTCATGACAGCAGTCTCGTTACTCTGTATGCACAGTTTCCCTGTCATGCGCGTGACTAATTCACACCTCGAATGCAGTACTACGCATGTAGGCTTCGCTCTGGAAGTTACAGCAGATAATTTCCTAACAATATGGCAGATGAACCCTCCCTGCTTTTTGGCCTTTTGTCTTGAAACTCGCATACTGTCGTCAGATGCGTTTACTGTTCCTAGGCATGTGATTGCCAAGGGTTCCATACTATCTTTCGCTCATCCCTAGCAGCACAGTTCGCTCTGATGATAGCTGAGTCCCTGCTCCTAATGTTAATTCTATGCTGATACGGGAGCAAGGCTGATCTATCGGTGTGGCTTTTTGTCCTGTCCCCAGACGCAAGCCTGAGAATTGGTCGTGTTCAGTACGCGGAGATCTAATTATGCATAGCAGGAGCTGGCCCACATGGATTAAGATTTCCATTCATTGTTCCTAGAATCAAATGTATCAAAATGTAACTCTGTGCGTCCCTACAGAGCGCGGCCGTGAGATACATGAAAAGTTTAAAGCTTTGTATAGCGGGCTCTTGGACCATACAGGGAATTGAGCTCGTGGCTATTGACATATTGTGTCGATCTTCGAAAACCGTGTGGTGTGTTTTTATATCTTTGAGTTGTGAGCCAGGACTGCTAGCTCCTTACAAAACACTACATATAGTGCAACAGTCTACCGTCGAAAGCACTACCGAAAACACGTTTCCCGGATAGGATTAGCGCACGTGGGCTGCGGTAAGTCGTGCGTCACGATCACTAAGCCTGCTAATGCGGGGGTTGCGCTCGTGCTCGCTCTTCGTTCTTGGGAAACTCAAACACCGTTGAACACAGCCGCGGCCGGGAAGGATGAGTAAACCTCTTGAACACATTGCAACATAAGCGCAGCTTACTATGCCGATTTTCTGCCGCTCCATATGTTCCTTTGCTTGAGTGGCTTGGTTTGATGCCGACGGTGATTGCTAAGCGCCTGCAGTTCTGGGCATCAAGTAACATAAGATGAGCCGGGCCTCCCGTTGTATTCTATAGCACCGAGACAGCGCGGACTACCAATTTTGACAAGGCGAGTGAGCCTTCCAAGCAAATCGTCATGGCATTCTCTCTAGGAATGTCTTTCCATGACGGCGAGACGAAGATGCATGAACTCCTTCATGTCCCACACCTTGAGAACCCTACATCAACTACACTCACACCGCAAGCAGCTTTTCGACTGCAGCAAGCGCCACTTCTTGCTATCGGCACATTGGATTCGCAAGAGCGACCGTGGACTTCGCTATGGGGCGGGAACCACGGCTTTTCGGAAATGTTAGGAGGCGGGATCATTGGAACGCGTACACTAGTCGATGCAGCCCATGATCCTGTCGTGAATGCGCTGGTGGGTCACGCGCCAAAGGGAGAGATGGTGCCCGGTAAGGAGAAGATGTTGGCTGGGCTTACTATCGATCTCATGGAAAGGAAGAGAGTAAAAATTTTCGGTCGCGCGATAGCTGGATGTGTAAACGAAGTAAAGGTGGAAGTCGAAGATGACCACGCGAAATCGGCTGGAGTTCCTGAATCGCAAGATCAAGTCCAGCTTATTACCAAGATAGAACAGAGTCTGGGTAACTGTCCAAAGTACCTGAACGCATACGAAATTCGACCAGCACTAGTCTCGCCCACTCTGATGTCGCAATCCGAAACGCTTTCAGAGGAGGCCAAGGCTCTTATTCTGAAGTCGGACATGTTCTTTCTCACGACTAGTGTACCTGAAGATATGGACACGAACCACAGAGGAGGGCCTCCAGGGTTCGTTCGCATACTCTCCGACACGGAAATAGTATACCCTGAGTACTCCGGGAACCGACTTTACCAATCCCTCGGTAACTTGCTCATTAACCCAAAGATTGGTGTTACTTTTCCCGCATATGACACGGGCGATGTGGTCTATATCACTGGAACCGCCAAAGTCATAGTTGGAGCTGATGCGGCAGCGTTACTACCCGGAAGCAATCTAGCCGTCAGAATCAAGATCGAAGAAGCGCGCCATGTCAAAGAAGGGCTGCCTCTGCGCGGAACACGGAAAATTCCATCGCCATATAACCCACTCGTTAGGACGCTGGCTTCGGAGGGGAACCTGAAAGCCTCCGCACGAGCTGCACGGAAAATGGCCCGACTGGTCAAAAAGACACCACTGGGACCGAGTGTTGCCCGATTTACCTTCTCTGTCTCTGATGGTGTGCAGTACTCCCCTGGACAGTGGGCAGCCTTTGACTTTTCTCACGATCTCGATATCGGCTACTCACACATGCGCGACGATGACCCGCGGAGTTTGAACGATGACTTCGTCCGAACTTTCACCATTTCGTCGTCGCCTGTTGGAGACGGCACACAGAAAGAGTTCGACATCACGATAAGGAACGTCGGTGTTGTGACCAGCTATTTATTCCGGCAGAACGAACGTGCTGGCTTTGAGGTGCCGATCGTGGGTATTGGCGGAGAGTTCGTGATCGAACAAGATCCAGACTCGAATAAGCTTACACCATTTATTGCTGGTGGTGTTGGTATCACGCCGTTGCTTGGTCAGATTGGAAGCTTGATTTTGCGACCAAACCGCCTAAAGCTTATCTGGACCATCCGACTTACAGACATTGACCTTGTCTTGAGTGTGTTGGAGACTCATGTTGAGCTTGCTCGATGCACTGAAGTGTTCTTCACTGGCAGCACTGAGACAACTGAGTTTGAGACCAAAATTGAGCAACTAAAGAGTACAGGAGCTAAGGTTAACAAGGGGCGACTTGAGAAAGCGGATGTTGACATCCAAGAAGCATCATCTTTCTACCTATGTGCCGGAGGTCCATTAAGAAAAGAACTGCTTCGCTGGTTGGAAGGGAAGGTGGTGATTTACGAGAACTTTGACTATTGAACAGCGTTCTTTGGTTGTCCTCGGAATGGTTCACGACCTTGGAGATCTTTGGTCCAAGGATCAGTCTACTTAAGAGCGTCGACCCACTACGTCGCTACCTACGTCGACACGTGTTGATCCCCTAGCTTCAAGCCATGTTGAAGTATCAATACCTTTACGATTTCAAGTGTCGTGGCATTGTCTCTGTGGAAGGTCTGTACACAATACAGCAATCAGACCTGATGAAAGAGGCAGGACAACCATATCATCGCCCCAAGGCCATCACGGGCAATCGCAACCGCACTTCCAACCGCACCATTACACCGCTAAACTTGCTAGCAGGACGTTTGGATACGCAGACGCCGTGGACATCCACGAACTCGCTCTTCAACTGGCTGGGCCCAGCCTGGAGGGTCAACAAAGGGATCACTTTCT
Source organism: Paraphaeosphaeria sporulosa (assembly GCF_001642045.1). NCBI lineage: Eukaryota > Fungi > Ascomycota > Dothideomycetes > Pleosporales > Didymosphaeriaceae > Paraphaeosphaeria > Paraphaeosphaeria sporulosa. The sequence continues at coordinate 861,713 of NW_017253372.1, read as the reverse complement.
CCAGCGGAGGATACCGTGCAGATGAACACTGAAATTGATTACTTGATCAAGTACAGTCTTCCTAATCCGTCCCAGCTCCCACCCGGAATAAAGGATGCCAGTACAGTGGAGCAAGTGGTACATGTTGAGATCAAGTTTCCATTGCCCTTCCAGCACAATCCTGAAAATTTGTTCGCGCTGTGCATGCTCATGTCGGACAAGGTTATGGAGCGTTGCGCACCAGAGTCAACGGGCCTTCTGTCGTATGCACGCGCTGATCAGAAGTTCTTCTCTTTCTTGCCACCAAACCATCTAGTCAATGATCGCCATCTTACGTGTGCACTGTGGGCGGTTCAAGAACCAGAGGCGCGCATGGCGGCTAGGGAAGGGTACCCAAACCTGTTGATGGCGGAGTCGGACATTCGAAATGCTGTTACTCAATCTACGTTCTACTGATTACATGCGAATGCAATTCTCCATCGCGTGTAGTACTTCGCTGTAGCTCTTCTCGTGTAAATGTAATTGTTGTTTTACGCGTTCTAATCCAAGATCACTAATCACAAGAGATACATTCTCCTATCCCAAGCACATCTAGAACTCTGCAACGTCGCGTAGGTCAAGGGTCATATGTGGGCTTGATTTGGCAACACCGTGTGGCTGTTGAAGGAAGTCGCAACGTTCGTCAATTATGGAAAGACTGGGTAAATGGTCCCATGATTACGATACTAAATATCCCTTGGGATTATTCCACAATCGGACGACGCATCATCGACGACGCGCTACCGAGATCGCGAAGGGCCGTTAGCCGGGGTTTATTGCAATATGCCTAAACGGCTAAAGTGCTCGACCCCTCAACGATTGCGAACCTAGCACCCTACGCCCAGGTCCGCGGGACGTCGTGATACTCCAACTTATGTTTGTATTTTGGTTCAATGCCTATGATCGGTACTTTGATGGAGACTATTTTAGCAACAACATTACATTAAAGAAGACGTGATGAGCTGTGTAAGCACACTGTGGTAGATAGAGATATTGAAAGCCCATGTCTCGGAGAACCAATGGAATTATGGCTTTACATCTCATTGCCGAGGAGGGATCTTCGTTATGGTCCGGGGAGAGCGGACACTCCAGAAGGCTTGTTTCCCGCCTTTTCATCTAAATAGTAGCTTACTTTGACTAGCGTACTTCGATCGAGCAGCACCACACCGGGTTACCGGAAATTTTGTTCAAGCATTAGACCTATAAAAACCCTATGCGATTGGTTTGTCAAATGTCACGATCCCCTGGGTCTGCCAAGTCTTCTTCCGAAGAACCTCCCACTATAGGAGGCTCTCTCACGATGGCCATCTTGTCTACAGCGGTTGCTCTCGTTGCTGGCTTTACTGCGTTCGCCCATTCTCGATCGATCCAGTCTCGAGAAAATGTTGATGTCTCCAACGCGAAGACTTCATTGACGCTCGTCTACCAGAACAACCTCAATGCATCCGACGATCAGAACCATGTAGGAGCGCTCCTTCTCGATCCGGTCTCTCAAGCAAGTGCTGCGGCTGCATGCGCTTCGGTGAACGAGAAGCTTCTTCCCAAAGCGACACTGCAGAAGTATCATTCAGATTTCACTTATGCGCTTTCCTATCAGGACTACGCTGAATATTTCGACACTGCAAGCGGTTTTTACATCGAGAATGGGATCGTCTCCATCAACCATCAACTCAGCTACAAATCCACATCGAAGGATTCACGAAAACGGCTCCCTGTACTCTGCACACAGTCTGCCAACAATGGCTCCTCAAAAGCTGGTCCGGTAGATGGAAGCCAGATTGCTGTGGCTTCCGGGGGCAACACGTTCGTAGGCTATCGCAATCAAAAGTCGTTCCGCTTCTTGGGTATTCCGTATGCCGACAAGCCACAGCGGTGGACATATTCCTCTCAGTACTCGAAAAAGGGACAGACCATCCAAGCTACCGCATACGGCTCGCAATGTGCGCAAGGAAGCTCCGGGAGTGAGGACTGTCTCTTCCTGAACATTCAGACTCCGTACATTCCCAAGTCTGGCTCGAAGAAGAGTCTGCGTCCAGTCATGTTTTGGATCCATGGTGGCGGCTTCACTGGCGGCACGGGCGCGGACCCTTTGACAGACGGTGGCAATCTTGCCAGCAAGGAAGATCTTGTGGTTGTTTCGATCAACTATCGACTCTCGACTCTAGGTTTCCTCGCCATCCCAGGCACCGATATCTCTGGGAACTTTGGCATCGCTGATCAGGTCGTGGCTCTCGACTGGGTACGTGCCAACATCGCTTCTTTTGGAGGTGATCCCGGACAGATCACCATCATCGGTGGGTCTGCCGGGGCAGGTTCAGTTCGTGCACTCCTGGGCTCCCCGAAGGCGATCGGCAAATATCAGGGAGCAGTTGCAGTATCTAATTTGGGAGGCGGGGTAACACTAGGACTCCGCGGTGATTACGGAACGACGTACTCGACATACTACACGATCAATCAGTCGTATGCCGTCGCAGGTCAGCAGATCTTTTCAGCTTCCGGATGCAACGATACCGAGCTCTCGGCTCAGATCGCATGCCTCAAGCAAGTTGATCCACTGAAACTCGTATCACTACCCACAGTTGCAAGATATGTGGTCCAAGATGGAAAATATGTCAACACGCCCAAGCTCATCCTCGCGACACGCAACGACAGCACCGCACATGTTCCCGTGATTTTCGGCGTAACACGTAACGACGGTAGCTCCTTCTCTACGTACCCAAAGTCTCCTGTTTCGAATCACTCTCAAGGTTTGCAAGTCGCACTAGGCATCAACTCGACATGGGCGCAGAGAATCATCGACTCGCAACTCTTCCCTTACTATGACACCGGGAATCTCACGTTGGACTCGTTCAATGTCTCTCAGCGCGTAGCCACCGACAAAACATTCCGCTGTATCGACCAAGCCACTGTCTATGCTGGTACATCAACCCACGCTTTCCAGAAAGCCTACTTTTACCAGATGGAACGAACCGCAGGTGGCTACGACCCCAACAACCTTGGCGGTCCTGCGAACAACAATCCAAACAACCCGTATTTCCGGTTCCATGGCGCCGATGTGCCCTTCGTCTTTGGTACTCTTTCCAAGATACGCGAGCCTGCGGATTTGTATTACACGCAGTTGACGACCAGCTACTTTGCGAGCTTCACTAAGAACGGAAATCCAAACCCAGATACAGACTATCTAAGAGTGAGAGGATACGACAAGGTAGCTGATTCGATCAAGCAAACAGGACCGTGGGATGAGGTGACTAAGATAGGGAAGGAAGTACGGATGCTGGATTATCCCAGCAGAAGTGGACCCTATGTAGATGTTGATCAGTGCAAGTGGCTTGGCTACGGTTTGGACTACTACTTGAAAGGCGGCATATGAGATAGCGGATTTGTAGGATACGGTACATTCCGGAAGTAATCTACTCGTCCAAGTTATAATCGACGTCACAGCGTCTTTGCAGTTGCTTCACCTATGTCATGCTATCCATTCTTGCACTGCAATATCAAGCCAAGCTGCGCTCCAGTTGCAATTATTATCAGCAAAAGGTGTAAGCTATGATTTGCGAAGCACCAGCGAAGCGAACGCAGCCGGCAAATGCCAAGAGCTACAGCGTGAAGTTCGTGGCACATGAACACGCAAGTCACAATAGTCGTGGTCTTCCTTCAGCGTGGGAGCCATTTGGGAAGCAAGCCTGCTTCAATTATTGAGACTTGGTCTTCTCCAATCTGTTACTCTACCAGAGCGCTACGGAAACGATGAGTGATCTGTAGTGCTTGCTCTAAAGGTGGTTCTCCGTACAGTCAGTACAAAAACAGCGGCCAGCTTATTCATTCCCCTCCAAAGTATTCACCCTTCAGTGTTCTAGTACTCTAGTGCAATGATGCAGCGATCTTGAACCGATCCAGCAGATAGCATAGGTCTCTGAGATCGTTCTGTTGCTATTGCCCAGAACATAAGTTTCTGTAACTTCTTATCCCCACAATATTCGAGCCGGTTCTCTACATTCAGATGCGGGTGTATACTTTCTGAGACCACTCAAAGCCTAGATTTCACTGAAGCAAACGGACGGTGGACGTTCACGTGTCCCGCCTTAGGACTGTGGTACCTGACAAGCGGGGCACGAGTGATTTACAGATCATAACAGAAGCAAGTCGAGACTGGAGCGCGCAAACGCACGTCGTCTCCGCCATCGGGAGTATCGCGACCTGACCGCTCGCGTGGGCAACGATGTATTTGGCAGGCACACGATGGCACGTGCACTTGCGTCTTCACTTCACCACGCACAATAGAAGAAATGAACTTCCCGCGACTTCACCTGTTACGCGCTAGCTATTTGCACGTTGCTCTCAGCCGCCGCCTTTTCGCCGCTCTTCTTGAACGGACCTCCAGAACTTCTCGCACCCAGCATCCTTCGATCAACCGTACGCTTTCGAACTACGAATAACACCAACATCTGTTACTTTAAACATTCCTCTCTGTATCTCCCGACTGCCAATAGCGATCAATCCACCGCAGCCCAGATTGCCAGCGTCGACTTCGTGAGACGGCATTTAGCGCCACCACCATCACCGGCTCGCTGGTCCCAGCAAGCATCGACAAGAACATCATGGTCGACATATCCGAGCCCGACACCCGTGATGCTGTCGTCATCAGCGAGACCACCTCGACGTTCTGCGGCTTCGTCGCCATGGAAGCTACTAGTAACTCCACCATATGTGCACAAGCTCCATTAACTACGTCCACTTCAACGCAGACTGAGGGAGCTGTTGCCACTGCTGGCCCCGCTAGTCTAACACGCGACGAAATCTATGCTGGGGATGACTATATTGGCTCAGTCGCTGACTTTGAAACTGACGATTATATCAACACTGCCGGGAACGAGACCACGGAGACCTCCCAAGAGCTTGCTGCTATCCCTCAAGAGTCTACAGCAACATCACAAGAACCTATTGCTACGACTGCGGATTCTGCCAGAGCCTCTCAAAATCCTGTTGATCAGCAGATACCCGAATCTACGCTGGTCTCCACATCATTTGCCTCAGCGTCACTCACAGCTTCGAGCCCCTCTTCAAATGCCATGTCCGACACTCAAGTCAAGCAAATCCTCGAATCAATTCCTTTCCGTGAGTACTATCAGGATTGGAATCTAAATCAACTTCGCAACTCGATCAAGTCGTATGAGCACTCCATTGAGAAGGCCAAGAAAGCGAGCGACGGTATGTTTGATTCAGTGACCGAGCTGGACTGGAAGATTCGAACGAAGAAAGCCTACATATCACTCGTCATGAGGGAGCAAGAGAACAAGAAGCAGGTTGGAAAGATCCGCCACAAAATTGCTCGTCCATTTGCAGTAATTCGTGCAAAGAACGCCACGGATCCCTGCATCTGTGATGACCTACAGCCTCCACCAGCGGTATCAGATCCCAACGCCGAATTACGAGAAGCTGTGAAAGGATGGAGGGACACCGTAGATGGCCGAGCTGAGGACTATCGCGATACGACCGATGGGACACATTGGTGGAAACACATGGAGTCCGAAGACTCTGACGGTATCGACAACAATGAGTATCACGACTATTTTCCTAATGTGCCGCGCAAGGTTGTCTATCATAGCACCGCTGTTCAGACCAAAATGATCACAAGCCCTTTGATGTACGAGAAAGTTTTCGGCAAGGAGCCGAATAAAGTTGAATCGCGCAAAATTCTGCGAACCATCGGATCAGTCGATTATGTGGATCAGTCAGAGGTCTGGTACGGCAAGCCTTTTCTTGCCTCAAATGGCCCATACTTTGATACCCAAACAAAGACCCAAGACAGCGGTTTCCAAATCATGGATTTTGAAATCCGGGAGGCCAATATCCTCAAAACAAAAGCAAAGGCTAGCATCACAGCTTCTAAGCTGAACAAGCTTTCAATCGAGCGCGATAATGGCATCCGAGTATTCGCAGAGCCATCGAAGGCCAGAGTAGTCCATTCGCAACAGTTCAAAGCGCTTCGTGCCAACATTGACAGAGCCGGCAGCGTCGAGCGTTATGGAAGCTTCACACCCATGATCCATAACGTTGTTTACGACGAAATCAAGAGCACGGCAGTGGCCAGCGCCATTCGGGCCCAAGTCACCTCTCATATTCGTACCCCCTCGAAGAACTTACCCCAGCCCGCGACAATCAACATGATAGCCATGGAGCAAAAGAAAATCCCATCTTACTGCAGTTCGCCATCTGCCGGTCTCTATGAAGACGTGCAAAGGGATCGCCCTAAGCTGTTCGAGAACGGATGGCCAATAGACCAGTTCCCGCTCAAGGAGATAGATGGAACATACTCGCATGACGTCTTCACTGACTTCGGACTTCCAAATTCGGGACACCCCCGCCGAGCCATACCTCAAATTGTACGTACCACGACCCATCCAGATGCAGCAACCCAATATAACAGCGCCACGATATCGACGCAGCAGACGCCCGATGATCGCACTACCTTAAGAGCAAGTACATCGTCTATTTCAATGAAGGGTCCCCACTCCCCGACCAAGGAAGAAGGCCATGGCAGGACTCGGAAGCGAAGCATATGCCAGGCATCGGATGAAGGTCACAAGTCTCACTCACCTTCGAAATCATCATACAAACGCCCAAAATTCGAAAAGCGAACTACCCCGTCCTCTTCGCACTTCTCAACCCCTTACGGTACCCTCTCGTCCTCCAATGCTGGCAAGGCATCCATGTCTATATCTAGTCGTCTGGATACTGCGACACCGAAGAGTGACCATCTTTTGGCTCTTGTGGCACAAATTTCCAGCAAGCGGAAGCGCGACGCATCGCCAACCCAAGAGCCCTCCGACAAAATTGAGCAGTCCAACTCCAAGCGTCCCCGACTCCAGCCCGCATCCACGCCGATCCGTCGCCTGCCGCCCACCGAGTCAACACTGAAAGTAATTAATCCCAAGAGCAATCTCAAGGCTGTTGCTTTTGCAAACCAGAAGAACGCTCGGCCTGATGTGCCTCAAGTGACCCGCATGGAACCATATGTAAACGCAAATGCAACACTTTCGAAGGTCCAACCCCAAAAACCTACTCAAAAGCAAGTCCAGCAGCCCATCTCAGCTGTGCTGAGACCGAATCCAGCTCCGGCTTTTTCCCGTTCAGCTTGGGCCAATCACGTACCAACGGTGAACCGGGAGAATAAGGAGAACCCCAACCGCTGGCGCATCAATCTCGGTGCTGCTGGTCTCAGCCGTCGCCATGATCCCTACGGCGCCAGTGGTAGACCTGGCCGTCGTAGTTAATTGCTCCTTGTTGTGTGTTTGAAGTCAATTGTCAGATGTAGGATATGAGCCATTTGTGTTTGCTTTCGTGGCTGTGTAATTCAGCCCGACACAGCAAGTCTTGTATCAAATTGTCTTGCAAAAATCGAGTAACATTGAAGAAATGTCGAATAAATATCAAGATTGGAGATATCGACGGAAACTAAGGTTTGATAACGTTTGGGATAGCATGCCAACCAATAACGCAAGATATAAAAAAAAAAGGTCAATGGATGAAGCCGATGAAAATACATAACTGATACATCCTCTGCAGCTATACTGAAGATGACCCATGTACTAAGCTGTAAAACCTGGAGTACAAAGATGATACTCTGACACATACTTCACACGCATGATGGCGCGCTTTTGTTAACAGTCTGATTTGATCACGCCTGATCTGCCCAAGCATTCCGGGTCTTCGTAACATTCTTGTGCTCAATCCCCTAGACCCAGGCGCGCGAGATGTCCATGGTATTGTTGATATTATCTAGCGAATTGCTATTGAGCACCAATATATCGGCGCGATTTCCCGGAGCAATGACTCCACAATCGAAATGCCGATACCATGGAGCGGGACCACTGGTTGCAGCATTGATCGCATCAGCTTCACTGAGCCCAGCATCACCCAGCAGCTGATGTCAAGTTATGTGACGGCCAGCCTCGACGGTGGGTTCAACATACCTAAAAGCCTACCATTCTAGATGCAAGGTCCTTTGATGCTATGAAAGCCAGTGATCCCATAGCTCCGGCGCTACTACTGGTCTGGCTAGCCATCATGAGGCTGGCGCCTCTCCGATGGTTCTTAGAAACTTGGCTCGGTCGTGCGTATCACGGAACTTCATTTAACTGCGAGCTTGTTCTACAATAGATGGTAATGCTTTGAACAGGGACCGCCGATCGTATCTGGAGCCAGCTCTCGAATGAGTGGGACGAACTGAAAGCGTGGCCAGCATCTACCATCCACATCAGTCGCAGTGAGACTATGCAGCGTGGATCCAGGTCTGTCTTAGGCTTGGGTGACACGCAAGATTCCTCGTTATTTTGCAGCTATACTAGAAATTTGCTCCCTGATAGGAAATAGACCATTGTGATGAGTAGGTGTGGACCACAACGAAGAGGAAGATGATGACGATGAAGAGATGTGCGAGGATGGGGGTGGGCATCAGCTCAGGCGACTCTGGCAACAAGCTTGGACAAGGACATGGATGGTGAGCTATCGGTATCGTAGACGGCAGGTGGGGTGGCGGCGCATCGCACCTTCCGCTGTGCACATTGCCGAGCTCGTTGAGTGCGCACATTGCGCTTCAGATATTTTCGACCTTTCATCAGCAAACATCAAATTCAATGGCTCCCACGGATCCCCCGAGGATCTGCATGCGTCACGGACTCCGAGGAGGCGACCTTCAGTTCTTTGTCAAATAACGAAGGGGACGAACATACACCGAAATACATTCTTGTTGCTCCAGCATCGTCCACAAATGTCTCTTCACCAGTGTCATCTTAACGCACAGAATCCTATAGTAACTATACGATTCTATTTTATCTAGCTAATGTTGTATCGGCGGTATTCATGTGGTCGCGAGCGACCTAACACGCGTCAAACCCTGGAAGCCTTTGCCTCATCACCTGCAGTAGCTGCCTTGCTCAGAACAGCGACCATATCATTACATGAGACACCATGATTTTCGTAACGTGGTCACGGCGCTCCTACATCGGTGACTCCCCGACATATGTTCATTCGCTATTGAAATTCATCACGCACACCAGCGTGTCGCCAGTCAATTACGCCTGTTGAGGGATTCTTGGGGACGGTGGCTGGAAGCCCTGACCACAACAACTACGAGAACATCAAGGCGACAGGGGGAGTTTCTGTGGCACCTCGGATCGCGCATGGTATCAGCAGCATCATTCCGTCCTTCATCTACTCCGAGTGGTTCGAGCCCAATGGTGTGAAAAGGCTCAATCTACTTGAAGACCTGTCAGGTTGCAATGCAGTCAACGGCGAGCTGTTTCCGCATGCCGGAGGGCTCATAAACCCCGATTGGGATAATAATTGGTATCTCCGCGCGTCTAGCAATGTCAGCGATCCAAGCCGCAAGCTGACCTCTAGTCCAATGCTTGTAGTGCAAGGAACCGGTGATCGGGCTGTTCCTGCCGACGCCGTTTCGAAAGCTGTCAGCGAGACATGTGTCTTGTTCCCGAAGAGCCAGATACGATATGCATTGCTTGAAGGCGCAGCGCATGTTCCTGTTCTGAACACTGTGCAGCTAATCTGGCTGCAATGGATTGAGGATCGCTTTATGGGTAAGGACGTCAGTGAAGGTTGTACACAAGAATATTGTCGGCCCCTGAGGCAATTTGATGGCTATCAAAAAGAGCTGGATTATTATCTGCAGCTCGCTCTACAAGATGTAAGGTGGTCCACGGATTCCATCCAATTTGGCTATCATGTGAATGCAGCGGATGTTACTTCTCATACTATCTTATACCGAAAGCAAATTCGAACACGATGCACGAGCCGCAGGATCGTTGCAAGAAGCGACCTAGCCGACCTTCTAGAAGCAACCCAAAGGAGCGATACTCGGATACCACATAATGAGCGTGCCATAAATCGGCCTCCTCAGTTTTGAGTTCGCCGTGGGCGAGATTCCCATATCGCATGTGTATCTCTACACCCGTACATCGACATGCATGCAAGGCCACGCGCTCACATTACCCGACCAATCGACTTGCTTCTGGGACATCCGCCCTCATCTGCCACCCGTCCACGTTTGCGCAATGCGCTATCAGTAGCGCGCCGCAATCTGCACTTCACCTGCATACCGTCGCTGGTATAAGACCGGGGTCGAAGTCCGATGCTGCAGCGTCCTAATTAATGCACTGGGTACCAGCGGGAAGGGCGCCGACTACACGGCTCGTTTCTAGAACATCTTGTAGGGGGCGCGATTGGGCGGCCATGTGTCAAGAGATGAGAGGGCTGCCACAGCTCTGTATGAAGGTGCGTTTGCGACCGGACGGGGAGGCCCTGAGATATAGAACGGTCGTCGCGGGACAGCATGGAATGACCTCGAACACTACAAACAGATGATCGCACGTCGCAGTTATGGAGCAGATTTTGAATGTATCGTGTGGAAGATGAAGCTGTTAACATGGTGGGCCCGTAATATATCTGGTTGCATGGGAGAAATCGTTGGGCCTATTAAGGGCAAGGGTGTTTCGACGTTGCTTCCTTGCAATGATTGAGATCCTGGTCTTCTCGAAGATCCGGGTTCGTGGACGGTTGGAAAAGTGGTCGGCGGGCCAAGATCGGCTGATTGGAGATCGCGCCGTACCACTACGTCTAAGAGAATTAAGCCGTGCCGCTGCGTGTGGAATGCTCACAAAGACGAATTCTGACAGTAGGATTACTACTGATTCACACAACGCGTCTCGCAAAAGATCACTTGAAAACAGTGAGAGTCGATAACCAGGTATCGAATTACAGCTTCTTGCATGCATGCTACTCTACGGTCCCCGCCCTGGCTTACGTACCAAGTCACAATCTAGCTGGAACCAACACGCTCCTCAGTAACTGCAGCGGTCTTCTCCTTCTCGTGGATCTCGTGCTCGATAATGCGGCCCTTCTCAGTTGCTGCATTTCCACCGATCAAAGCAGCGTCACCATCAAAGTGACGAGCGATCTCCTCAAGGGGCGTGTTCTTGGTCTCGATGTAGAAGAAGTAAACAACGAGAAGCTCAACCGCGAGCCAGACGCAGTAAACGATGTAGTACTTCCACTTGATAGCATCGAGCGCTACGGGGTTGATGTAGGTGTTGAAGAACAGTGCGAGATCGACGCAGGCGAACATGTAGCACATGGCCTTCGCACGGATAGAGTAGGGCAGAATCTCGACGGTATAACCGACAAGGAGACCAGACCAGGCGATGTTGTAGAACGTGTAGTAGAGGAAGATCATAAAGACGACAGCACTGCCATTGGCCTTGACGTGCGTGGCTTCGAAGCGCTCGGAAAGGATGGTCCAGATGACAAAGGACATGCACATGCCGGCGGTGGAAACAAGGAAGAGCGGACGACGACCGATCTTGTCGACGAAGAAGCACATAGTGACGGCAACGAGACAGTTCCAGATGTTGAGAACTCCGTTAATCTTGAGTTGCATGTCGGGATCCGTGATGCCAATAGTGTCGAGAACGCCGGAAATGTAGTAGGAGACGAGACCGTTGCCGGAGAATTGCGAGAAGAAACCGGCAGAAATCAGGATGATAAACCTGTGGCGATTGCCTTTGGTCTTGAAGATCTCGAGCCATCCGGTCTGCTCGGCCTCCTTCTCGATGGCGATGGTCTCCCTGATTTCTTCGTACTCCATCTGGACAATCTCGTCGTTGGCGTCTCCTTCAGCGTGGACGTGAGCAAGAACGGCCAAAGCCTTCTCGTTCTGGCCCTTGGAGATATACCAACGTGGAGATTCAGGAACGAACCAGACACAAGTGATCTGGAGAATTGAAGGCAAGGCTTGGACAATGGAGGGAATGCGCCACGCCCAGTCGCTGCCGATGTTGTTGGTGCCGTATGTGAGCCATGCAGCCACAATGGATCCGAAATACCTTAGTCGGTTAGCATGTTGATTGAATAATATCGGAGTTACAACTTACCAAGTTGTGTTGTACACCGTGGTGAAGATAGCACGGTGCTGCGGGTGGCACAACTCAGTGATGAGCAGAGGTGCGGAGCCGTGAGCAATAGCAACACCGAATCCGAGGAAAAATCGAGCGGCCACAAACATCTGAAAGTTGACGGAAGCGCTCTGGAGGACAACGGCCAAAATCATGATAATGGAACCAATGCAGATACCCCATCTTCGGCCCAACCCATCAGCGATGTAAGGAATTGCAGGCAAGGCGACGAAAGAACCTAGCGACATGATGCTGGAGAACAGACCCTTGATAGAACCAGAGGGGTTGTGCATGTCTGCAGGGCAATTAGCAAGCCAGAAATTCCTTTGGAAATGCGAGACTCACACTCGGTGAACTGATTCAGAGACAACAGACCGTTGACCATGGATCCATCATATCCGTTGGTGGCAGACGTCAGGATGGCCAGACTAAGCAGCATGTACGTGTTCCTGAGGTTCTTCTTCTGCCACCATTTGATGTTTGCGAACTCCTTCCCTGCGACCCTGAAGTGGCCTGGGGTCTTGGTGGTTTCGAAGACAGACATTGTAACAGAAGACCTCACAGGCCCAACCGACAGTCTTGATAGTCCTGGGGAGCGTTCAACGCGAACAGAGGTTGTTCGAAGCTGAGGACCACCATTGAGGGTGGATCATGTCTTCATATAGGTCGGAACTCCACTATCTGGAACGTGAACCATCCCAAGAAGGCATGGGCACGAATCGAGTTTATCCGTGAGCCGTCTGGCGAGGCTAGCATTTTTTCCACTACGAGTGTTTCTAGAAGCGTACATGCCCCCCGACCGACAGCTGGGCACATCCCCGGGAAGGAACAAAGCTTCAATTGTTAGTGGGCCCGGGGGCGGGGCCAATGGTCGCTTCTCCATGGGGCCAGCCGATATGGTTAAAAGCGGATAAATTGCGATTAGCGCGCCGTGAATGGTCGATACGCCACACTTGGCTAAGATCGCCACAGGGAGACGCGCGACACAAGCAATCGTAAACCGGGAGGCGTTATGCACATGGCAAGGTGTGGAGCTTGTGATATGATTAAGATCTCGCGTATGTTGCGCCTCTCCGGCTCAAGGGAACTCAAGATTCACTGTGCATGGGTATCTCCCAGACGCCTCAATTCCAGGCACATCGGTTCCAGAAATGCGGTGTTGGGAAGCTCGTAGATTGAGAAGACAGAGTACATAATCTTGGGTGTTGTGTTTGATGAAATCCCGCAGTTGTGGTGCTCTGATCGTATGACCGGGTGGGTATGTATGGCGAGACTGAATGGACACTGGGTGTCGCTCGACAGTCGGGCTGGCGCGTGCGCGGTAGGAACCTCGGTGCGGCGTTCCGTCTTCATCTGCACCGTTGTGGCGCAAATACACGTTCTTACACTGGTGTATTCTCTCGTCGATATGCCTCCAGAAGGCGCATCTCTGATTCTCTCATCGAGGGCCACGAGCACCCCGACATCGCCTCTCGCGATCACGGCAAATTGCCGGCCCATGTGCCGTCGCTAGCATCTGGGCAGCTGTCGTCGGCAGCTTTTGATGCGATGCCCGAGGTCGACGTGGCGACGATGAGTTAGCGACGCGCCGCTCCCGAATCGTGTGGGGAAACACGTGACCCATTGTGATTCACAGCCTCGGATAAATCCGGAGAAGTAACGGTCGATTGCTTCCCCACGGTAACTGTGCCGCATTGCTTGAGCACGCGACACGCACTTCAACAGGCGCATGGCTGGAGGATCACCGCGAATACCAGAATAAGCCTTTATAGTCCCAACACCTTTTGCCCGGCCGCTTAGTCGCGAGACCCTATCAATGGCTCCATGGACTTGTCGGTTGGATTCGAATGCTCTAAGTATAGTTTGCAAGCAAGCCTTGCGGTGGATGCCTCACTATGGATGTATGGCAGTGCCCCAAAACGAGCTACCATAGGTAACAACATGGCAGCAGGCCAAGGCGTACACCATACACGTGTATTCATCTGCGACTGTACCGTGGCGTCTAAAGTGAACCCCTTTGGAATAGCAAGTTGACTACCAGACTGCTCAATCTGCTCCGTTCTCATTCTGCTCCACTACATTCTTCTTCTCCTTGCTCGACAAACTTCCGCTTTCAAGGATGGCAGGTGACGGCCCATGGGCGCCACTGCCCCAACCGACACCTTCTTCCCAGCCGTCCTTCGCGATCCTTATGCTCCTCTTGACAACGTTACCCTCGTAAAACAACCAGTCTATTTCCTCCAGCGTAAGATTGGACGTTTCGGGATAGCAGAAGTACTAGGATCGTTAGCGAGATCGGAAGACGATAGCCACCGGCTGAATTGCATACCACGAGCGGCACGAACGCAAAGTTCAGGCACATGAATATCAAATAACCCTTCCACTCGAGGTTGTTAAGAAGAGTGGGCGTGATCATGACGACGAAGAAGTTCCAGATCCAGTTGGCCGAGATGCCTACAGCAGTACCTTTGGCTCGTACATGGAGCGGTAGGATTTCGGGTACATAGACCCACGGGATGCAATTAGCTGTTGCGCCGAAGATGAGCATGTACTAGTCACCCGATCAGTACCATGGTTTGTTTTGTGATAAACTGTATGGCAAATGCAATGCTTACGGTGAAGAAGAAAGTCTAGCAGTAGGAGGTTAGCACGCGTCTTGCTATGCGATTCTTCTCTCGTTCGGCAGATAAGACTTACGACACTGGCAGACGCCGTTGACTTGGCGACACTACCTCCTTGGTTCTTGAAACTCAACAAGATCGATATCAGCATCATGGAAACACCGAGGCCAAACGATCCCCACATCATTGGCTTCCGTCTGCCGATGCGATCTAGGAAAAACGTGGGGAAAAGTGAGCCAATGAAGAACCTGTGGCAACGTCAGTCTGCGCATCAGAGCTGGTTTAGGTAATGATCGCTCACATGAGGTTGATGACGCCTCCTAGGAGTAAGGATAGATTCCTATCAAGCCCAACATTGAGCTGCAACACTGATGTGATATAGTACACGACCAGATTAATTCCGCCCATCTGGTTCTGTCATGTCCGGAGATACGAAGTCAGTATACATCTTAAGATGGACGGCAGAGGAAAAGGACGCTCTTCTTCCGCTTGCTGGGACTTACCATGAACTGCATCCCGTAGGCAAGTAGGACGCGCCGTCCAGTTTGCACTTTGTCTCTCTTGAGAAGCTGGCTCCATTTGTACTCTCCATGTTCTTGCTCGACCTTTAACGCTTCGAGGATCTCGCCATTCTCCTTCGCAATCTTTGGATCGTCAGGTGTACCATCGTATACATCGCACAATATCGCGAGTGCTTCTTCGCTTCGTCCGTGTTTGTACAGGTAGCGCGGCGACTCCGGGAGACCGAAAACGAGAATAATCACAAACTAGACATTGTTAGCCCCCTCAAGCACAAGAGACGCCCGGATGAGGAATTCGAACTGCTGACAGACGAAATGAGTGTGAAAAAATACATACGACTGCAAAAATCATTTGACATGCGATGGGTAGTCTCCAAGCAATACTGCCAGAGGTGAAACTCATGCCGTAGTCAAACCAATACTGCGCACCATATGTCAGCAGATACTCGAGTGTTTTTGGATAGGCCAGGCTCACCGCAATTTCGATGCCCACTCCCACAAACAACGGCTCGGAACTGACCAGCCTTCCTCGCCTTTCTGCCTCGCAAAGCTCCGACTGATACATGGGCACCGTCGACGTCTCAATGCCTACACTCGCGGGGACAACGTCAGCTGAGTCACAAAAGTGGGTTTGTGTGCAGAGTATCCGTGGCTAGGATATAGCAACTCAGATCGTACCTGTTCCAATTCCCGTGATGAACCGCGCAATCATCAAATGCGGAACGGAGTACGCAGTTGTCTGCAGTATGGCGCCTACAATGATCCAGACCCTAGGACGCGGGTGCAAGTCAGAACAGGTCAAGACAGCGCGGGGAGATAGACCATGTATGTTTCAGCCAAACGAGAAGAAGACCCTCTTCAGCATGAAAGCCATATGCACGCTGCCCGGGTGTTTACTTACATGGCTATCCACATGGCCAAACGCCGGCCGGTCTTCTCACAGAAGAAGAATGCCAAGATGCAGCCTGTAAAGCATCCCAGGTTGTATATGGAAACGATGATGCCTTCGAGGCCCGGGGCCGGGTGGTTGAAGGTGTCAAGAAAATCGGGATTACCGACAATTCCTAGTGTTACTCAGTCACATCTGCTTTGAGCTATATGACGGAAACCCTCGCATGCGTTCAAGACTCACCACCAAAGACGCCTTGGTCGTAGCCGAACAACACAAAGGCCATCTGGCAGGCGATTGTAATCGCCGCCCGCAGCTTGAAGCCGCGGCCGTACCAATTGAAATGCGGTGCTTTGAACATCGTGTCGTCGAGTCGTCTATCAGCTTTTATTGACGTACACTATCGCGCATACCAGATTCAAGGTATCCACGCCAACAGCAAGAGGAACGCCAGAAACGCGGTCGCAGGAAGTTGTTTGTATCGGCGACAACGAAGATGCAGCCATGGTTCTATGTATACCCCACCCAACAAGCCCGATCCACACACGCAAGCTCACCACCAAGCCGTTCCCCAACCGTCACCACCACCCCACACTCGACTAGCCGAAACAAAGCTTCCGCGCAGGGTTGTCGCGACCGCCGGCAATTCGTGGATAATTGCTGGAATCAACGCAGCGCGCATCGCCGAGGACCCTGTCCAACCTGAACAACGAGGAGATGGAGTGATTCCGGGGTTCTGTGGACACTTTTTGCCTTGGTTTGGAGACTTGCGGGGATCGGATGACGTCTCTGGCTGACTGGCGGCTCTGTGCCTGCTTACTGAGCTAGTGTGTAACGGGAAACCCGATGGAAATAGCGCGGGTATAGGAATGGCTGCGCGGTGAAGCTGATTCTTTTGGGACTGTTGTCGGAGAAGCGCGGTGCGGGGATTCCGAGGTGGAGGGGACACAAACGGGAACCGTAGGCTACGTGCCTGCGGATGGGAAAGCGTTGTCCAGAGGGAAGCGCTTAGTGTCTGGGCTACAGTAGGGGTTGAGCTCCACCCACGTTGTGCATCAACTTGAACATCTCGCTTGCCTGGTGATTAGGATGAACAAAAGTGGCGTTCTTGTACTTCAAGAAGTAATGTTTGGGCAGGAACGTTGGGACGACCTCTCGCGGTAACACACACACACCGGTAATGAAGATTCAAGCCTAGGTTACAGACGATTTTGGTGATTCTGGGGCTATTAGCAAAAATACAATTTCTAAGATGGCTTGCATCCGGTTTTCGTAACCACACGAGAGGAGGGTGGTGATGTGAGATAGCAACTGGTGCCTCTCTAGAAGCCCATTAACATTAACTACTGCGCCAGACACCTTTGCCTCCAGGCCCAATGCTCCGAAAAGGTTACAGAAGAATGATGTGACATGATTAATCGTCTGACAGGGTCAAGAGCGCCTTTGACCACTCGCCACCTTTGAGTGGCCTCGCATATGCCGTGATGTCGTCTCCCTCTGTCTGTACAAACACGTAGAGACTGTCCCATACCGTGATCGACGAGTTCTTGTCGTCCTTTACAGCTACCGCTGTGGCTGTTAAGTGGGTGCCGCTGACTGCGTGCTCATCTACGCCAAGAGGCGAGATGGTAAACTGATCATCGTTCAGGTAGGTGTTCTCTGCATCAAACTGTACATTGAAGCCCTTGATTGTCCGGTCCTCCATCTGCATGTAGAGATAGTTTGTGTAGCCCAGGGATGTCGTAGGGTCCACATTGGGGATCGCCGCAGATGAATTCGTCCACGCATTGACGGGGTGCTTGTCGCTGCTGGTACTAGTACTGTTACCATCTTTCCACCAAATCTCCGTCGCGTTGTTGTCGTTGACCATCATGGTATAGGTGTTCGAGCCGGCGCCCCAAGAGTAGCAGCCCACGCCAGCATGGACGTTTTTGTTCGTCCAAGGGGCGACCTTGGCCCATGCATTCTCATTGCTCGAGTACCAGACATACTGCTGGAAGGTGGACTCATCGCTCGCATACCAAAGATTGATTCCCGTAGCCCCGTCGAAGGGGACTTTGTTTTCCTCGCCATTGGCCGTGGGAAACTTCTTGTAGTCAGAGTCACCGTAAAAGCTGCCCTTGTAGCAGGCCTGTAGACCGACGCTGGGGTTGTCCAAAACATCGAGCTTCATGTCGTTGATCGGCCCATTCTCCCAAAGGTTGGTATCGTTGGAAAGAATTCGTTGGTTGACCTGGCTATCCTTTGATACGTAATAGATGTGGACCTGAAGCATCAGTTAGGAGATTCATAGTAGCCTTGCAGAGGCATACTCACGTATGAGGTCTCGTTCAACGTGAAGGCAACTGCTGAGATGGCAGTTCCATTCTTCGCGTTCTTGGCGACAGTCTCACTACTTGTGCCTCCAACCCACTTGCGATCCTTCGTGTACTGCATGTATCGGATTTCCCCCGTCCAATGTTGGTAATAGATTGTGAAAAGTCGGAACTCGTTGTTGTTCCAGGACTCTCCCGCCAAAGCAATCCCCGAGCCGTTAAACGCCCCCTTCGTTGAAAAGTACCGGGAATCCAAAGCACCACCGATGCACAGATCGGGTTTTTCCTTGCAGAATGGGTCCGCAATGATTTGATCACTACACAGATTAGTTCTTGGTCTCATTACAGCTGTGATCACTGTACGTACTTTTTGTCCTTTTTGTTCAGTCCAATTCCCAGTCCTGCACCTAAGCCAACGGCCAGGAGAACGAGCGCTACAACGACAAAAAGTACGATCCAGAAGGTGCGTTTGCGCATCCCGGCTATCTTCTTTTCTTGCAGAGGCGGGGAGCCCACCGCGGCCTCGGTGGCAGCTACGTCCTGTTTACCCTTCTCGCCGTAGGGCTGTGCAATAGCATACTGTGGTGGTGGTGAACCGGGTCCCTGTGGAGGTACTCCATAGTGAGGGTACTGCTGTTGTTCGACAGCTTCCGGTGCGGAGAAGTATGCGTACGCGTCAGGTTGATATTTCTTGTCTTGGTATTGACCATGGCTGTTCTGTCCGTACTCCACAGGAATTGGCGGCGTATTATCGATCGTCTCTGAGAAGGCTGAGACCGTTCTTTGCGGCGGGCTCTGAGGTGGGTGCATCATTGGACTGACAGCCTCCATACCATCTTGACCCTCAACGTGTTGTTGAACCATCTTAATGGATTATCTTGGCTGTGGATTCCAGCAACGAGAGGGTAAAGGGTGCAAGAGGAATGAGCGCAGAGACCCTTACGGAGGGAATATCCCCCATATCACGACCGCGCCGCAATTCCCGGTACGGCCCCCAAGCTTGAGCTTCGAGGGGTTACCGCTCTAGGAATAACCTCGCCAGGCGGATCCAAAGTGGGACCTTGCTGTCCAATCCACACCTTTTAGGTACTGTCTAGCCTTCAGGGCTGAGCCGCGATGCAGGGGTCATCTAGAGGATCTCATCACCTTGGGGTGAGGAGAGCCCACACGAGGTCCGTGTGTAGGTTAGCGGCTGTTGCTCTGCATCTCCAAGCTTCTCAGATGCCAGTAGTCTAGTGCTGACAACTGCCAACACATTGAGGCAGGAGGCAAAGAGTGAAAGATGATGTACCTTGCCATGAGTCTCAAGCTTTCCCGTCCGAACGAGTGTTCAGCCCAGTGAGGTACTGGCGTGTTTCTACGAAGCGAATCAATAGAGAAAGCCACATGTTTGAGAGTTTGATGAGCGGGCAGTGTCGTTCTCGCTTCGGGACCCGTGAGCGCTCTATATGGATTAGATCATGGGCAGTCGCCCGAGAGAAGCGGCAACAGCTCAGGGTCTATTTTGGTGGTCGCGTATACATACACCACATTTCAATTCGTGCCGCAAATCATAGGTCGGTTTAGTGTGGCAAGTCTGTCGTGAGTCGTTCGTCTTTCGTCTCACGTCTCGTGAAGACGACGTGGCTTTCAAGCATTGGAGAAAGGTCGTTCAGTGACCAGATGGTGTAATCAGGTAAGCTTCACCAGGCTCGTGGTTCAGGACGGCGACCGACTGATACTCTGTTAAAATCACAGCTACAGCTGAACTGAAGACGCACGATAGCATCGTCAGCCGATGTTGGGTGGTCGTCGGTCATTGGGGCGGAAATTGCTAGGCGCCTGAAATCGGCGGCTCTTTGAGAGTTCCGTGATTCATCACCTTCCAGTTTCAGACGTAATTGCAGACAGTGACTAGTCGTGCTCATCAAATGGTGGAAGGAAACATTGACGTTGCAATCGACATAGGCTGATCGCGCTCAATTCCTCACTATGAGTGCTTCGTTCAAAGCATCGAGTCCATTTGGGTAGTGTATGTAAACCTCGTTTTGTGCGGCTACTACACAACATCAGGACCAGGGAGGGTTGAGAGCCCATCAAAGGCCGTAACTAAGGGGGTGCAAAGGAGCGAAGTTGTTGAGCGTTTCGACCAGGCAAATGGCATTAAGTATCTCTGTCGCTTCTTCGGCTAATGATGACAAGGGACGCCTTACACTAGACAAGCGCCCTCAAACGCTCGCCTCGTACCACTCAGCCCCCTCCCCATGCTGCACTAGGGACTGTTGCCAGCCTCACGTTCAGGAATGTAGCCGCACATGTGTGATTGATCCCTGGCCATGTTTCCACAGAAGCTGGTTATACCAACTCTCAGATGGATCTATGCACACCTGCAGTTTTGGTTTGTATGCACCCCTCCATACTAGCAGACTCATTAGTCTTCAAATGAGTTCGTTGTGGGTCGCGTGGGCGCGTATACAAGAGATGTTCCTCAATTGGCTGGCATTCACGACTTCGCCGCATCGCTGCAGGTCCATACTTCTTTTCCACTATTAGCGACACACTGCCAATCGCCCTGGACAACACGTGCTATGCGCCTATCACCGGCATATAGGAATCGTGTGATTGGGGAAATTTGGGTCATATTCCTGCGAACACAGGTCTTGATTACCTAACATCTGACAGCAGACGTGCACTGCAGAATGTGCGGCTCAACACTAGCGGCTAATGTCGCTCCGCTCAGCTCAGCCCAACATCCAATCGAACTTTCAGCAAATCGCCATCCTCGATCGCCGCCCGCTTCGCGAGGAATTCTTTCATGTCCCAGTTGCACGACACATATCTACCCTTGATCCACTCTCTCCTCTCCGCCGTCAGCCACACGATACTATCTCCCGCCAACTCCTCTGTATCAGTCAGCATGCTGTGCATCGCCTCGGGCATCCCCTTCGCCAGCTCCGTGGCAATGCCTCCCGGATGAATGCCAAACGCCAAGATCCCTTGGTCAGCATAGTCCGCATTCAGGAACTCTCCAAAACGCAGCAGCGCCAGCTTTCCGGCCTGGTACCCAGAGGCTCCCGGCATGATAATGTTTGCGCCAATGCTAGACACGTTGAGGATGGTCCGGAGGGAGTCTTTGGACTTGAGCAAGAGGGGGAGCAAGGCGCGCGTGATGAGGTACACGCCTTTGATGTTCACCTCCCAGACCTTCCACCATTCGTCGATCTCGCTTTCGTGCAGCGGGACAAACTTCTCGAGGTAACCAGCGTTGTTGATCAGGACGTCCAGACGGCCGAAGGTCTGCTCGATTTGCTTGGCCGCATCTTGGACGCTTCGGTCGTCCGTGACGTCGACCTGGAGACGGAGAACTTGTGGAGCACTTTTCCCGGCATCCTTTGCGGCGGCCATCATTTCGGCTTCCACTTCTTTCATGTCGGTGCGGGCTGCGATTGCTATCTGTGATGCTCCGGCCTTTGCATAGCTGATTGCAGTCGCTCTCCCGATGCCTTTGCTAGCTCCGGTGATGAAGACAGCGCGATTCTTCAGGTCGAATTGCTGGGGCTTGATGTAATCGTATGTGTCGTGGTGTATGGTAGGAGTGAAATCGACACCGCTGCTCTGCAGCTGAGACTTTGGGTTAGTCGACATATTGGCGTGGCAGGAAGTTTGGCTCTAGGGAAATCAGGATGTTGAAAAAGTTGTTATCTGGAGGAGGTATAACCGAGGGGGGCAGACGAAGCTTTGTTAGTGACGTTGTAGTCGCGAACAATCGATGACGTATGTGGGGATACTGTCCCCCCTTTCCCTTAGTGATAGCGCTTTGCCACAAGGGTCGGGAAGAAATCCTCGTTGGCAAAAAATCCTGCGTTGCACTATACGCATCAGACATAGCGTGTCGCCGTTGAAGCATTCGGCGGCACTGAAGAAGTCCAAATGCTGGCGTAGTGAGGTGATATTCGACAAAATGATCTGCAAGAGGATGGTCAGTAATAGACGCCATACGCGTCTGCCATAATGTAACAGCAGCCGCGTACACCTCTCTAGCACTTCAATACAATTGCCTACGTCGGCTGTGTTTCGTCTTCGTCTACACTCATACCCCTGGCCTACGCTAAATTGATGTGGATCACGCGGTGAAGAGATATTACACTATTTGAAACGGTGGTATGTTATTGAGCGTAGACGTACACTTACTGCGACAGGTTACATCTTACAATGAGGTAGTTGTACATATATATACATTTTCAGGAGATTCATGATTCGGCTTGAGAAGCAGGAATGCGCGATCGGAGAGGTTGAGCCTGTACACTCTTGGGGGCTTGCGGCTTGTTCATGATCTGGCGCAAGATGGCTCGTCGTGGCATTGATATCCTGCTGTAGAGGACCACAGCGCCGGTGAGGAGAGCTAGCGCACCAGCCTGATGCGCAGAGGCAAGCCAGGTGGGCACCATGTAGATGAGAGTGCTAATACCGAGGGTAGCTTGCAAGGAGACGAGGTGGACAAGGCCCATAACGCCGTTCTTGGCATCCTTGGGAAGATTTGCTCGCACAGACTTGGAGAAGCGGGTATAGGCAAAGAAGGACAAGATGGCAGTGAATGTAGTGGTAGCGAGAATTCGGTGGTCCAGCTGTACGAGGGAAGGATTCTCGAGCATGTTGCGCCACCAAAGATCAGACTGATCGGGGACGTGGCTGTAGAAAGGATCAAAAAGTTCCTTCTTTGGCGGGGTGAGACCAAGGCCCATCCACGGAAACTCGTTGTAGATCAAGCCAGCATCTAGACCAGCAACCAAAGCCCCGGACATGGCAGTGGTGAAGACAAGAAGGGACAACCCGACCACGGAACCTCGGAACACGCGCAGAGCAGGATGCTGGATGGTACGCACCCACTCAGAAGCCTTGGCAGGATTGGCGAGCATGCGGTTCTCTTTCAAGATGCCGAGACCGGTGAGCAACATGGAACAGTAGACAGCAAAGGCAGCACCCAAATGGGCAGTCAAGCGGTACTGGCTGACACGCGGGTGGCTACCCTCGGCGAACAGATCGTCTTTGAGCCCACTCTTGACCATCCACCAGCCAATAAAGCCCTGGAAGCCGATCATGCCGCAGATTCCCGTAAGCTTCCAGGCCATTGAGGGCGTGACTCGTCGACGAGCGATAAAGTAGGCGGTCGGTAGGAGGAAGGTGATGCCGATGGCTCGACCCCACAGGCGGTGAGCCCACTCCATGAAGTAGATCTGCTTGAAGTCGGCGAGGTCCATGCTCGAGTTGAGCTGCTTGAACTCGGGGGACGCCCGGTACTTGTCGAACTCGCTTTCCCACTCGGCCTGGCTGCCGGGCCACAGGGAGCCGGTGACGGGGCGCCACTCGGTGATGCTCAGGCTGGCAGCGTCAGTCAGATCGTGGTGCTCGACGTCTGGAGGGCTCACCCAGATTCTGTGAGCCTGGTCAGGCCGCCAAAGATGACAATGCCAAAGACGCTCGCGGCGCTGCCCAGCAGCCAGTATGCGACGCTCGTGGAGCTCGTCTTGGGCCAGCTACTGCTCTTTGCGCTGCTCGTCGCGGCGGCCGGTGCAACTGAGGCTTCGGCAGTGGCGGCGCTGGTCCTCAATGGCTGCGTCGACGTCCATCTCACGGACTGGAGGACCGAGGGCTGGCGGGGCGGCGTTCGCACGGGGAAGGCGCGGGCGGGCGAATTGAGGCAGGGGCGGCACACGAACAGCCGGCGGGCAAGTCGCGGCGCTGCGGTGCGCAGCTGCGGGAAGGCGTGGAAGACGGAGCCCATGGCGATGCGATGCGATGCGGCGGGGGGGCTCGCAGAGGTGGTCGTCGATGTTTGTGCTCGAACAATCAAGCGTGGCCCGACGCGGCGGCTGGGCAGGCGTTTGATTCAGCCCTGCATCCGCTCCGCTGCGTCCCCACCGTGGCGGCCTGCAGGCATCACCTCACACGCGGTCATCGGCCAGCGGCGAGCGATCAGCGTCCCGCGTCCCGCAGAGCCTGCCAACCTGCCAGTGCGAGGCCGTGGACCTGCCACCACTCCCTCTGCGATGCGCTGCTGCTCGTCGCTCGCTACAGCGCGCTGCATCACGACGACGATCGCACAAGCGCGACCTCTGCCTGCGTGATCCCCGCCCACGGCCGCTAGGCTGCGCCCTTCACCTATCACGTACCCGGTGCGTCCAGCTATCTCCGTCCGATCATGAGCGCGCCTGCCGCCAACGCGGACAGCCGTCATGCGTCGCCGCCAGAGGCAGGCGGTCAAGCAACAAACGACCATCACGACCAGCCGTGGACAGCGCCCTCGACGCCCCGCGCCTCTCTCTTCTCCGCCGGACGCTCTGCGCCGCTGTCAGAGCGATCGCCGGACCACCACACTGGCGACGCCCCCACCCCTCATGCGCGCATCACCTCGTCGTCCACGTCCTCGCGCCCGCTGGCCACGCTCGCCATCGCCAACATGAAACGCTCCCAGCGGACCAGAGCCACCGACGACCCGCCGCCCATCGTGCAGTTCAGCACCCAGATCCCCAGCGCCCAAAAGGCCACCGACGACCCCACCACGCCGCCGGACAGCAAGCCCACCAGAGACTCCCGCGGCCGCGAATACACGACCCTCACAACCCTCAGCCGCCTGTTCGCTGGCAACGACACCATGCCGTGCTCGCGCGCCCCGTCCTACACCCACGCGAGCGGGCCGCTGTACATGCGAGGTAACCCACCCCGTCCTTTACGTGCTTGCCTTTGCGCCGCCTGCTGACCGTGGTAGCCTCGGGCGACTCGATGCCTCTCCCCGACCACCTCTACACCCGGGGCCTACTCGAAGGCCGCCATTCGGACATTACCGTCATCGCATTTGGCCAGAGCTACAACCTGCACCGCTTGATCCTCGACCGTGCCCCTTTCTTCACCACCGCCCTGTCGGAGCCCTGGCTCGAGAGCCAGTCGAGGCAGGTGAAGCTCTATCCCGAGGATATTGATAACAACATCACACAGCCCGCATTTGAGCTTGCCATTAAGCGCCTGTATGGCGTGGATATCTCGCAAGAGTGCGATGTCGAGGCCATCGGCCTGTTCGCGACGGGCTGCTGGCTGGAAATGCAAGATCTGATTGATGCTTCGATCGAGTCTATCCTGCGTCAGATGACACCCGAGCTGCTGGGGCCTCTGATCCGCCTGGTCACGTCTAACTACTATGGACGCTCGGGAGATCGTATCTTGGAGTCTGCTAAAGCTATGCTGAGCCGCAACGGTTGGGAGATGCCACTCAAGTTCTGGGATGGCATGCCTGGCGATATCGTCCGGGAAATGGTAGCATCGGACGGCTTCTACGTTGACAGTGAATGGGATCGCTGGGTGCTGGCCAAGCGTCTGCTGGACCGGAGGCTACGGCAAGCTGCTCTTGGTACTGGGCTGATACAGCGAGGCCAGAGGCCCACCCCGAAAGCCCCGGGCTGGTCCTCGCTGACTGCTGTCCGTTTCGGTGGAGCATACCGTCAGGACGCGCTCACTATGCAGCAGTCCGCCACTGACGCACAGAGCGGCTGGCTCGCTCTGTACACTGACCCTGACATCGAACGTATCTTGGTGCTGTTGGACGAGGGTATTCACTACGTCCATATGGAGTATGAGCAGTTGGAGTTTATCCGGAAAGCACGCGACATATTCGGCCTGCCAGTCTTGCCAGACAAGGTCATTTCGAATGCTCTATGGCAGCAGCTAGAACTCCGTCAAAAGGTACTACATGCAGACGATTCCTCACAAGAGCTGGGTCTATGCAGCCAATCGCCGGAGCCAGCTGCAGTGAACGCAGGTACAAAAACGGAAGGCTACGACTCCAAGGGCAAACAGACGGCTGTCGTGCCGACCCAGGACGACGACCAAGAACCTGGGTGGGAGTCAGGCAGCTGGGACGGAAACGGACACCCTCGAAGGTTCTGGATACCAAGCTCGGACTGCAACATTGTCTTAGGAAATGGTGCGGATCCTGTCGTCACCACTTCAAGCTCGTTCCAGCGGCATGCAACGAGACTGTCTGCTACGTTACAGCCAGAGGATGCGCAGTGGGCCACTGACTTTGCCTCATCGCCAGGCACCATGGCAAATCCCCATACTCGAATGGACCATGGCCGGCCGATATCTGCAGGTGGAAGTAATGCTGGTCAGCCGAAGCCAATCACTTATACCGAGTTCCCTCCGTTCCGCTTCGCAGCCGAATTCCCCAACCCTCGCTTCTTGAAGGAAAAGAAGCGGGTCTACTCACGGACTGTGTCATACGCCGGCTCGCTATGGAACATATATATCCAAAAGGTCAGATCGGCTAAGAATGTCCAGTTGGGCGTGTATCTGCACCGCGCAAAAGAACGTGATGTGGACGACAATATTCATGCAAACGGCGTTAGCCAACAAAATGCAGGGTCGGTCAACGAACGGATTGGACAGGTTGAGAGAGACCTATCACTGCGTAACGAACGACGAGAACGGCGCCGGAGTGGCCGTGCTCCACCTTCAGATAACGTAAACGATGAGGATACCAGTGGCAGCGGTGGCGACCCAGATGGGACCTTGGTATCTACAGGATCTCGGAATCCTCTATTCGCATCTGGCTCGCTGGTTGGTCGTAGAAGCGGAACCATCCCTCGCCTGTCATCGACTCGAGGCCCTTCACAGTTCCAGTTCCCGGTCATCACGTCACCGGAGATGGAAGCAGAGGGCTCCACGAGCTCACCCTTCTTCCCTTTGACTCTTGATGCACCTTCGGATAACCCTTCTGACGAAACCGATGACGATGAAGATGGCGTGCCGATCTCGTACGCGAATCCCTCGCTGTCACAGCGTAGGCCTCGCGCAGCCATTTCGACTCTGCCGTCGTACGTGGATGCTCGTCCAACGATCAAGACTTACTTCAAGATCTACAGCCCCTCGAAAGGTGGCAGGATGTTGAGCATCTACGAGAGCGCGCCCGACCGCTTCAATTTCAGCCAGAGCTGGGGTTGGAAGAGCAGCACCTTGATGCTGGACGAAGTTGCCCTCACAGGGGGCGCCGTGGAACCTACTGCCCCAGAAGAAGGTATTCCCGGGAAGAAGGGAGAGGGCAAACTGAGATTCATGGTTGTTATCGGAAACTTGTGAGGGTTTGATTCATGAGGAGCAATACCCTGCAAGGTTACGATCATGCGTTTTTTTACACTGCACGATACCACGATTTGCATTTATGTATTTCCTGCATTAGCGCCTAGGTAGGATTTCTCTTTTGGCGGTTTTGAAAGCGATAGCTCAGGGTTGCGCTGTGCAGATACCTACACAACTTATGATTTATGCAAACTCATTAAACGGTCAAGCGTTCGAATTGGAAACCACGAAGCTTCAATATTGGAACCATGAGTCCTACCCCGCGGATGAGCCAATCAGACGGCCCGGACGCTAACATCGCCACTAGTCATCACCATGCCACCGTGAGCATTGCACTCACGCGGACCGCGCCCCCGGCTTTGGGAAGATTCCCCGCACTCCTCACACGTATAACGTGTTGTCCCAAAGTAGTAATCCGTAGAGCGGTAAATGTCGGCTGTGGACACTGTTTTGAGAATCCACGTTGACGTCGCCAGCGATATACATGCTCAAAAGCTCAGCGGTCAGCAGAAAGCATACCTTTGAGCTCCATTTCCCTTAGCATACATACATCAAAATAGCATATACCCTACTAATGCCCAAAAGAAAGGCAGAATCCAACACCATGACCGATGTCCAGATGCATAACACCAACGGCTCAACGGCCTACGGCAAGGCTGCTGTCAATGGGCTGTTAAAGGAGGAATCGAAACCTGCGGCGCCGAAACAGACGAACAGGGATGATTTGCAGTTGGTGCTTCAAAGCTTTAGGCTCTTGATAGCCGACCTTTGCCAGCAGTTCGGCATGGGTAGATGTCATCTCGCGAATCGGCCGTCGTCTATACGCTAACAGCCTCAGGCCACCCCGGCGGCGCAATTGGTATGGCTGCCTTTGGCGTCGCCCTTTGGAAGTACACGATGAGATACGCGCCACACTCAGCAGACTGGTTCAACAGAGACAGATTCATACTTTCGAATGGTCAGCAATGTTGCATTGGGCCTCAGGGGACAGGCTAACACGCTGTAGGACATACATGTTTGTTCCAATACGCCAACCTATATCTATCTGGATACAAAGCTATGACATGGGAGCAGCTTTTATCATACCACTCCGAGCGTCCTGATAGCCTTTGTCCAGGGCATCCTGAAATCGAACACGAGGGCATCGAGCTTACCACGGGGCCTTTGGGACAGGGCATTTCGAATGCAGTAGGACTAGCTATCGCTACTAAGCATCTAGCTGCGACGTTCAATCGTCCGGGATTTGAAGTTGTGAACAATCATACTTGGTGCTCGATAGGTGACGCGTGCTTGCAAGGTATCTCTCTTCCCACGAAGTTGAAAACAAGAGACTGACAGATTTCCAGAGGGCGTTGGCTGCGAAGCCCTAAGCTATGCCGGCCATCTCAAACTCAACAATCTCACAGTGATATACGACAACAATCAGATAACATGTGACGGTTCCGTCGACCTCACAAATACCGAAGATGTGAACAAGAAAATGGAAGCCTGCGGCTGGGAAGTCGTTGACGTAGTGGACGGTGTGAACGACGTGGAAGGCATCGTAGCTGCACTCGAAAAAGGCCGCGACCCGAAGCGCACAAAACCTCTTTTCATCAATGTACGCTCCATCATTGGCGTTGGATCAGCAGTAGCAGGCCAGGCGGTCTCACATGGCGCTCCACTGGGCAAGGATAATGTCGCAGCCATGAAAAAGGCCTATGGCTGGGACACCGAGAAGGTTTTCCATATCCCCGATAAGGTTAAGAAGTTCTACGAAGATATTCCCGCTCGGGGCGAGAAGTATGTTAAAGAATGGAACGACTTGCTGGTGCGGTACACCAAGGAGTATCCCGACCTCGCAGCGACGTTCAAGGACCGCATGGCCGGCAAGCTGCCCTCTAACTGGGCCTCCATGATCCCTTCCTCTTTCCCTGCGGACCCCACGCCCTCCCGCAAGTCCAACAACATGGTGGTGGGCAAGATTTTCGCGGAATGCCCAACCTTCATGGTCGGAACAGCGGATCTCACGCCCAGCGTGAACATGACATGGCCTAACTACGAGATCTTCAACCCGCCGGATCTCACTCCTATCTCCGGGAAGAAAGGCTCATACAAGGGCCGCTACATTCACTACGGCATCAGGGAGCACGTCATGGCCGCCATCGCCAATGGACTCGCGGCCTATGCGCCCCGCACAATCATCCCCATCACCAGCACCTTCTTCATGTTCTACCTCTACGCCGCGCCCGCCGTGCGCATGGGTGCGCTGCAGAAGCTCAAAGTGATCCACGTCGCGACGCACGACTCGATCGGCGCGGGCGAAGACGGACCCACGCATCAGCCCGTCGAGCTCGCCGCGCTATACCGCGCGATGCCACACCTCGAGTACATGCGGCCCGGCGACAGCGAGGAGGTCGCGGGCGCGTGGGCGCGCGCGATCGAGTACGCCGACGGGCCCTCGATGATTAGTGTGAGCCGCCACGCGATCCCGCAGCTGCCGGGGCTCACGCGGCGCGCCGGGGTTGCGCGCGGCGCGTACGTGCTGCAGGAGGTCGAGGATGCAGACGTCACGCTCATCGCTGCGGGCGCGGAGCTCAGCTTCCCCGTCAGCGTTGCGCGGCAGCTCGCCGAGACGCACCGCGTCAAGGCGAGGGTGGTGAGCTTCCCGTGCCACAAGCTGTTCCGGGAGCAGCCGGTGGCGTACCAGCGCGAGGTCCTGCGGCGACACGAGGGCATTCCTGCCGTCGTCATCGAGCCGTATGTCAGTCTGGGGTGGGAGCGGTGGGCGGATGCCGGCGTCAACATGAAAGGGTATGGGCACTCGCTGCCGGGGAAGTATATCTATGAGCATTTCGGATATACGACCGAGGGCATGGCGGAGGGGATTGAGGGGTTCGTGAGGGAGTTTAAGGAGGGGAAGGTGGGGAGGGGAGAGTTTGTGGAGTTGTGATGGGCATAGGGTGAGGTTCAGGTGGCTCTGAGAGTTCGTCGCCCCCACGGAGCCACAGACGCCACCATTGCCGAACCTGAGCAGCGGAATGATACAGCTGTGATTTTTTTGTCAATATGTGAAGAATTGCGCGTGAGAAACTTGTGGGAAATGAGCGTTTCTTCTTATTGTGCAAGGACCCACAGGCATAACACAAGTAGCAGTTCCTTCCGCGCTCTTGGACCCCTTTCCCCTTCCCCATTGTCTTGCAGCACGCACACGGCATGGAATCCACCCAGCCGGCGCGGCTTGCACAACACCAAGCCCTTCCCTAGTTCCCATCTCAACATCGTTCTCGACATCTTCCTCGCCCACAAATCCTGCAGACGATGCCCAGAACACCACCAGCTCATGTCATTGTTGCTGCTTGCTGAGGGTGGTGTCGAAAATGGAGTTCACGGTTATAGGCATGTCGAAGTATCTGCGCTGGAGTGGAGAGTGTTGCCCCGACCTGACTGACATACATCGTCAAGTGAATCGCCTCCGCGCTGCTTCTTAGCCCGTCTTCTGAAGAAGACATGCTTGGCCCATTTCCATGCCTCACATTCGGCGAAAAAGAGAGCCGCCTTGACAAGGAAAACGCCCCATTCCCACGTGATGCCCTCATGCTTGAAGACAGCATGGTTGATCACGGGTATGTGAAAAGGTCGGGATTGTGGTGACGAATCCAGCGATGATGGCCCAGAACAAGAATAGGCTGCTTCGGCTGTCTTCCCACCAGGAGTAGAAGACGTAGCAACAGCGGTAGCCGGTGCAACGCGGTTTCTGACGGAAGAAAGACCTCCGGAAATTGACCATTTCCCACGCGAGGAAGAGGGCGAACGAGTTCAGACACACAAAGGTCGTCGCGCGTGCCCGGAAGACGAGGTAACATCGCTCCGAGTGCGAGTTGTTGCAGTTCTTGCCCAGGTCGCCGTTTCCAAAGCCATACGCCACAAAAACAAAGGAGGCAAGACACAGTGTAGCCATCCAGCTTCCGTAGACGACCATATCAACAATGAGCTCGAGGTTGAACACGCCCGTCTTCAGGATGTGCGGCGGCCGGCTCATGACGTTCGGCTCGGCGCCATTCATTCCCAAGTCCATTTGAGGCATACCACTGGTCGCCATCGTGACCAGGGACTCTGGGACGGTGCCAGCGGAAACACCGAAATGACTACCTCGTCCTTGAAGTCGAGTCAAATAGAGAGTGTGGCGGCCTGCGCGATACTCTCAGCCAGCACATGGAGGTTAGTCCGCTTGATGTTATCGAATAGGCCGCGACCTTCCTCCACGGCATTGAGAATCAATGCAAGATCGTCGTTGGTCAAATCATGTCGGAAGCATCCGTGGCAACATTGCTGCCCGCCTGGCCCATAGCAATGCCCATGTCCGAACGTACAAGCAACGGCGAGTCGTTGATACCTTCACCTGTCATCGCGGTGAATAACAATGTGTGCTCGGGCACAACCCGCAACGGAATCAGCAGATTCTGGACGAAGTGGGTCGTAGAGGCCACTCAAGCCATAAAACGTGATGCTGTTCGACGTCCGCACGTTTGACCTCGCTATAATCAGTGAGCTCCGGCCCGGTCCACTCTGTGCTTGCCAGACAACACATGCGAAGTCCCTGGTAGGCAAGACAGTCGATACTATCGTTTATCGTTACCTGGCCGGCGTCTGTGATGGGTCGTGAATTGCCCTGCCCGTCCTGTATAAAGTCGCACGGAGGCAGAACTCGTTTGAGAGCTCCCGTTGTAAAACCCGAACGTGAGGCATACTTTTCACGGTCTATACTGCGTCGACCGTAGAGTACAGGCATGCAATTGGTATCGGAATCGAACGCGTACCCAGATAGGCAGTGCCAATCAAGGTTTCTCGATTCAGAGCGTTTGGCTTTTATTTCCTACTACTCGCCACTGATCTGATTCGCCACGTCGATCTCAAAGGCATTAATCTCAAGGAAGGCGCGGTGGCCGCCGCCGAGAGCGCGGTCAGACTCCTCAAGCGCGAGCAATAGGTCAGACATCTCGGCGGTGGGCTGCCGAAGGCATTCGAAAAATGGATCGTAGCACATCATAGTCATGTCTGTCCTTATTGGTATTATCATCAGCTATGGTAGCATGCTTGCCAACGGATTTGCCTTGCGCCAGAGGTGGATCGATTTCGAGAGTTATATCCTGTGGCCGATGGCTATTAGTGTAAGCTGCTCGTTCGCAACCGTCCCTCGCCTCGCTGATAACCTTGTGTAGCTTTCACCATCGGAACATGCGGCATACTTAGAACGGACGATCTCCTAGCCTGCTTCATTGCTGGCAATGCACTCAACTGGAACGGAATACACTTGGAAGCAGCAGAGAAGCGCCATGTTAAAGTGAATAGCTGTTTTGACGTCATCCTCAACTTTGGTGGCTTCATGTACATTGGTACTATAATCCCCTGGTGGCAGTCAGACGCCCGATGTCACTGGCATTCACGTGGGCCGTCTCTTCATCCTCGGCTTTCTTGTTATGACATTCCGACGCATCCCGGCCAATTTTATGACATATAATACACTGGTGCCGCGCTGCGTCAAAGACTGGAAAGACACCCTGTTCATAGGATTTCTCGGTTCAATCGGTAAGGGTGTATTTGTCGCGGCACGATCGAAAGTACTGGCCAATACCCCTAGGAATCGGCGCAGTGATCTATGTAGAACACGTGAAAGCCCGGTGAAGCCACCACCGATGAGGAAGAGAACCTGGCGGCCGCGATGATCCCCGTTGTGTACTGGCTCGTTATCTTCTCCGTCGTCTTCCACGACCTGTTGATTCCCGCTCTCGACGCCTTTTACTGCTTCAAAGCGTACTTCCTACCGTCGAAGACGAGCCTGCTGAAGTGCGCATGCGCTCAGATGCTGACGCACTCCCCGCCATTTCGTACGCAACCTCAAAGCGCAATTCTGTTATCGTACACAACAGATGTTCGCGTCCTGTCTCGGGTGCGACACTGCAGCGTTGGAACCGGACTCTAGTCTCGCAACGCACGCAGAGCTCAGGGAATAAGATGGATATGTTCCGCCCTGCATCGAGAAGCCCGATGAGGAGGCGTTGCGGGCCAGGGCTGGACTGCAAGACGGTCTGGTACGACAATGATATTGACTGATTCGGGGGGTGAAGGAGGTGCGGTTCTCGCGTCCATATGCCACTCGTTCTTTTCGTTCCTTTTGTTCCTTTTGTTTGCGTCTGGTGCTGATTGTATTAAGTGTACAACCAGTCATACTCATTTGACGATCTGGTTGGAAATCATAGGAAAGGCCACATGGACGTAACAGTGTTTCCGGGCTTCCCTTGCCACCAGGATGATGGGTTGCGGAGCTGCAGTGACTGCCACACGTGGATGCGCTAGCGGTGAAGGGTGAGTTTGTAGATAATCGACGATTGGAATTGTAGTCTGTTGGGCGGGTGCACGTTAGTGGGTGGCGTTCCATCTGGGGCGGGTTTAACGCAGTGTCGAGGTCGCAATGTAAGGTGTTAGTGAGGTCAGATGAAAATTGATCAACGGAGTCCTGGAGCGCGATTCCACACGTGACATGAGCCGCTAAGGTCTTCGGTTCCTCTAGAACGGATATGGGAGCCCCACGGAGACAGGCGAGGTTAGCAACGGCATCGACAATAATGTTTCGCTAGCACTCGGAGGGTTGTTCGCGTGGGCAGGTACGACGGGCTTTAAGTATGGGTGCGATGGGTGTTCAGATGCGTAATCGAGATGATCTCTCGGTTCGACTTCAAGATCGGCGGCTAGAGGAAGGAGCGAAAATCGGTCGATTAGCGAATGTGAGCTCCGGGCGTTGTACTAGAGCTCCTCCTCGGACCAGACCTGTAAGCAGACGACTGCACAAGTGTATTATTATCAACGATGACGCAAGAAGCGATGCATGCCGGGCCATGGCAACAGTTCGCCAGAGCGTGAACATGGTGCGGAGTCGTGAAACATGTCCTTAATGGCTTCTAGTCAGTGACCCAAGGGACTCAACCGGGGTTCACTGAGGATATTTTGCATCAATTAGTCGAGACGAAACATTGTACGTCCATTGAATATGACCCGAAACACCCGGAGGAATAGTATAGATGAAGGATTCGACCGCTCGCTGTGTACTGTCAAAGGTAAGCAAGCGAGAGTTGTGAGGACTGTTGACATTGAGCGGATATAACCGTTTGCTAGCGGTCGCCGTAAGGCTCGGGAGTTGCTTTTAATAGGTAAGCTCGAAGAACTTTATTGAAGTTGGAGCAACGGCCGATCAGCACCCCACCAATTTCCTTGCTGGTGCGGTGTGGTGCCTTGCCAGTCGCCCACGGGAAAGGAGCCGCAGCCGCTGGGGAGGGATAATGCTTGTCGCAAGCCTTCCCCGGTACCATACGATGCGACCGCGAAAATTTCCTTGGACTCTTCCAGACATGGAATATCCAACTGAATGGATGTGGCTGACCTTCCCGGCAGGCCACGTTGTTTTCGTCTTGGTTGTGCGAAATTCGTGTGCAATGCATCTCACATTTCGCTAAAGCTTCTGCAACATGTGGCAGCGTTGCCGGTACATGAGTGTCTTGCTTGTTGCAGGTGGGACTTGTCGGACAACCGACTATTGTGGCTCTTGTGCATCTCGGAGCGGCAGCCGCCCCGGTGGCGTTTGTATAGCGCGTTTCAGTCAGGCGTGGTGGTTGCTTTTCTGCTGTGTCGTGCGGTTGCACAACTAGCGACATGAATGGCTGCCAGGCTCTTCCATTCAGTTGTTGCTGCTGATGTGACACGGTGCCTGTCTGAGGCCAGAGCACGCCCGAAGAAGGCCCACGAAGAGCTTTGGTCCGAGATTTGGGCGGTGGGTTGCACGTAAGGCGGGCCGCAATTTCGTGCTGTATGCCATTGCGGCGAGGCGTGTCACGGCGTCTCCTTTGGGGATGTGTGACATGGAAGGGGAAGCGACTAGCAACAGAAACGAAACAGCGAGCTGCCAGCGGGCGCCAGACACGGTGATATCACGTTGTTGCCCCCCGGCTGGAGGGACGGACGGCTGCGGCTCTAGCGACTGTCAAAACGCAGCAGTGCATGAGTCGCAGGCGGCGGCTCGGACGGTGGGCGCAACGGCCTGCTGGCTCGTGGCCGACCCGGCGCGGCCACGGGGGACAGTTGAAACGCAAGGCTCGCAGCACGAGTCGGGCCAGCGAGACGCCAGCAGATGGCGGGCAGGCAGGCTGCGGGACGTGAAGCTGCGGCGGGCGAGCCGAGTTGGTGTGGGCATGACGACGGCGGCCGTGGGCGTGGGCTGGGGTGGATGCGAGCGTGCAGGGGGGACTGGCAAGGACGGCTGCCAGTGCTGGGCTGGGTAAATCACTCTGTGCTGTCCGTGCTCCATTCGCGAGCAATCGGCGTCTTCCTGCGTCGTCCTGGAGCGACTTCTGGTGCATGCAGCTGCAGCTCTCTTGGGTGACCAGCCTCTGACCACCGCATCTGCCGTCGATAGGTCGACGTTGCTCGCCCTGTGTAGCCCCAGCCGAGCGTAGCAACGGCTGCCGCCCGCGCCCCGACGCTGCCCCCCCATCATGGACGCTCACCCCTCGCGCAAGCTCGTCAAAAAAGCCAAAGGCCCGCCCATCAGCTTCAACAACGTCCGCAACCACTCGCTCCAGCGCGCGCCCTCGGCACCGACGTATCCCTCGTTCCACGCCCAGCGCACCGCCGACCCCGCGGCCGCCCCCTTCGCCCTCGCCCTCGCGGGAGAAGCGCAGCCGTCGCCCTCACCACCGCTGCTGCGGCGCCAGACGTCCAACCCAGCCATCTCGCTCACCCGGCCCGCTGCCTCTGGCGCCAGCTCCTCGCACTCGCTGCGCACCACCCCGGAGCTCGTGGGCGCGCCCTTTGACGCGGCCGCCATCAACAAGAGCATCAGCGCGACCATCGCCACGCAACGCCCCCCGCTCGCCCACCAGCCCTCGTCGCGCGCAGCCGACCACCCGCCGCCGCAGTCCAAGAAGAAGCCCGGCAAGTCGCCCAAGCTGCGCCAGAGCGCCAGCTTCACGCTCGCCCGCAGGATGAACGACACAATCACCCCGCCGCGCTCCGACGGCGGCACCAAGTCGCCCCGCCAGCGCTACTCGGACGAGGCCGACGCCGCCCACTCCAAGAACCGCAAGTCGGACGGCGGCAAGAAGAAGGGCGCCTTCTCGAGCTTCATGAACAGCATGCTCGGCTCACCGCGCCGCCCCACCATCTCCACGCCCACCAACCCCATGCACGTCACCCACGTCAGCATCGACAACGAGACGGGCGAGTTTACCGTGCGTGCCACCTCCCTTCCCCGCGTGCCTTGCTGTCGCTGACCGAGTCTAGGGCCTGCCCAAGGAATGGCAACGCATGCTGCAGCAGAACGGCATCACAGAGCAGGAGCAGAAACAGCACCCCCAGGCCGTCATGGACGTCGTGACCTTCTACAAGGACAACGCAGAGAAGAACGAGGAGGACGCGATATGGGACAAGATGGGACCAGCCCAGGCCTATGCCTACCAGGCAAACGTGACCCCAGGCTCGGGCTACAGCAACATCCAGCCCTTGCTCAGCCCTCCCCAGAGCCCGCGCTTCCCGCGCAACGACCTCGACAGCTTCGAGAACCCGCGTGCCCCGCCGCCAATCCCTCGCAGCCACACATCGCCTGGCATGGGACCGCCTGTCTCCCCGCAAATAAATGGCACCCTCATTCCAAATCGGCCCGCTCCGAAGCCACCGGGGGCATCGGCCGCGAATTTGGTCCCCAGCCGCCCTGCTCCTTCGGCGCCCAGTCAATCTTCGCAGCAACCCTTGCAGACACCGCGGGAAGAGAACGCCTATCCACAAGTTGCATATGTTCCTCCGACCGTGACGGACAGTCCACATGGCACGTCCTCCGCACCGCGAAGTCGAGCGAACACGACAGGTGGCACGCCGCCCCGCTACGACTCGCCATCAAGCGCGACGGCCATGTCCCCTGCCCAGCAGTACCAGCAGCAGCAAGCCCAAGCTATGGCTGCTGCCCAGCAGTCCATGTCCGTCAAGCAGCCTCAGCTGGCACGGGCTCTGAGCCAGAAAACACCGCAGCCACAGCCTCCGCACCTGGCTCCTGCCGTCCCCGCGCCCTCGCAGCCATCGCCCCAGCAACAGTTTGCTCAACAGTCTGACCCACAGAACATTCCTCTGCCATCTCAGCAGGCACGCGTGGGCCCAGCGCCCCGCCCTCGACAGAGGCCTCGACAAAGCCAGGGTCCCGACATTGTGGCCAAGCTGAACGCCATCTGCACGAACGCCGACCCCACACTGAGATACCGGAATCTGAACAAGATTGGACAGGGTGCTTCTGGTGGCGTTTTCTCCGCCTACGAAGTCGGTAGCAACAAGTGTGTGGCAATCAAGCAGATGAACCTGGAACAACAACCTAAGAAGGACTTGATCATCAACGAGATCCTTGTCATGCAGAACAGCAAACACAGGAACATTGTGAACTTTATGGATAGCTTCCTCGTTCGGGGAGATTTGTGGGTTGTCATGGAATACATGGAGGGAGGCAGTTTGACGGATGTCGTAACCTTCAACATCATGTCAGAAGGGCAGATCGCTGCCGTCTGCCGTGAGGTAGGCAGAGACGGGTCCCTTGTTCTAAGCAGACGCTGACTTTCCCAGACACTGAACGGTCTGCAACATCTACACTCAAAGGGAGTTATTCATCGTGACATTAAATCTGATAACATCCTGCTTTCCCTGGAGGGCAATATCAAGCTGAGTAAGTCCGGCAATATGTTCATCCCACACGCCTGATCTAATGTGCCACAGCCGACTTTGGATTCTGTGCCCAGATCAGCGAGACCCAAAACAAACGTACCACCATGGTAGGAACACCGTACTGGATGGCGCCGGAAGTAGTTACGCGGAAAGAGTATGGCAGGAAAGTCGACATTTGGTCGCTGGGTATCATGGCCATTGAGATGATTGAAGGCGAACCGCCATATCTCAACGAAAGCCCTCTGCGCGCATTATGGCTCATCGCGACGAACGGCACACCTACCATCAAAGATGAACAGGCCCTGTCGCCGGTATTCAAGGACTTCTTGCACTTCTCGCTGAAGGTAGATCCAGACAAGCGCGCCAGCGCCCATGATCTTCTTACGGTATGTACAACGTACAGTGCGGTCACCAAAACTTCCCGCTGACCATAGCACAGCATCCTTTCATTGCCACCGCAGAGCCTTTGAACACGCTGGCGCCATTGGTTCTCGCTGCAAGAAAGGCGCGGGCTGAGGAGCGTCGGAAGAAAGGTGGTATGTGATTGCATCTGATTGACTTCAGATTGCATCTCATCAGGGGCGGTGCAGGTCCAGCGGCAGCTCAGCCCAGCGGTCACGATTCGAGCATGGACGGAGTCATCTCGACATCCTCTTACGCCGAATGGTATCACCGAGCCCAAGATCTGTAGCCGGAATGGATTCCACAATAGCACGATCCTACTACTATGCCGGCAGCGCCTCGCCTGCCGATGAGCCGGCGTGTAGCGGACACATCACCGACACAGGACCAGGAACGCGCACTTTGGATCAGAATATCCAACATCTATAACCGACGGCGATGTCTCCTTTCGTGGACTTCGCATTTTAACGGACGTTCCTTTTTTGGCGCGGGACGATCCTCACTTTTTGGCATTGCCTAGTCGAGCACACTTTTCTTTCGGCAAAAGGTATATCTTCCACGCAACGGACCATCGGGCCCGAGCATCTAGCGAATCACACCTAGACGATAACTGGATCCTTCACATTTTCCCCGGCCGCATGGCCATTGGTTTTTTACGCGGCGTTTTTACTAGGCGCAAGCATGCAATATGGAGCGTTTTATGCTCATTGGCTAGATGCGTTTTCGCGACGGAAATTCCCTTCCTGGTGGTCTCACGCATTTCGAGCCGGATGACGAAGACGGCATTCTGGTGCTTTTTACATTACCCTTTTACTTTAGTGTGTATAACTGGCGGTAGCTTCTGGGTGAGGCTCCTGCAGGAGCCGGGTTAACGGGCGGCATCATTGGCATACAAAAACTCGGCCCGTCGAACACAGGCTGTCGAAGACGCCCTTGAAACGCAGTCTTCGCGCATTTGAGAATGCAGTTCAGCGTGCCTTTTTCACCGTCCACAAACCCTGTTGCATGTGTCGTGACTACCGTGCGATAGCCTCTTAATGGCGTCGCAGCTTCGCAACGCTGAGGGAACTTGACGGTGTATAATTCTATGCAGTGCTGCACAGGCGAATGCAATGACCACAACCGTATGATTGGGCATGCAGTGCACAGAGCAAGCTTGGGCGCCCCTCAAGCCACAATAACGGATGTACATAACATTGAACGAAAGGAGAGAGGGTGGAGGTTGGCCTAGTAATCATCGATGCATCCGTGGAGCTTCGATGTGGCGCTACCCTGCGCCACAGCTTCGTCAGCGGTCATCCCCGCTGGGCAGTTGCGTCAACCCACGCTCCACTCACTCCAGGCAGTTGCGCTCCTCGACTTCTTCCCGTCACAACTCCCGATTCTAACCTTCCAGACCGCAACTCAAAGTAACTTGGCGGTCGTACACTCGACATGTTTCGCGCGCAGACCAACGCCTTCGACGATGCTGTACTCAAGGCCACCGACGAGAACCTGACGAGTGAGAACTGGGAATACATACTCGTACGTTATGCACCACCCTATCCTCCCGTGCTCCGCTACACTCTCCGTGCGTGCGCAGCTTCTCGCGAACCTGAAGCTCGCTGCTCGATCTAGACTTACCGGTTATTGTAGGATGTATGCGACAAAGTGGGCGCTTCCGACACGGGCGCCAAAGATGCTGTCGCTGCTATGATCAAGCGACTCGCTCATCGGAACGCAAACGTCCAGCTATACACGCTCGAGCTCGCGAACGCACTCAGCCAAAATTGCGGGATACAAATGCATAAGGAGCTCTCTTCACGGAGCTTCACCGATGCGCTTCTCAGACTCGCAGCAGATCGCAACACACACCAGCAAGTGAAGGCCAAGATCCTCGAGCGCATGTCAGAGTGGTCGGATATGTTCGCCAGAGATCCAGATCTCGGCATCATGCAGGGGGCCTACGAGAGGTTGAAGTCGCAGAGTACGTCAAAAAGCTGTGCTGAAAAGTGATTGGCATAGACTGACCGTTTTAGACCCAAACCTGCGCCCTCCTTCGAAGCCGCAAAAGACCCAAATCACCGACGTGGATCGCCAGAAGGAAGAGGAGGAGCTCCAGATGGCACTTGCCATGTCGATACGGGAGTCGAAAGGTGCAGCACCGTCGTCATCCAAGTCAAACGCCCCGCAGGATTCGACAGGAACCGAAGGCTCTCAGGCTGATGCGCCAGCCCAACCGGTCCCCGCAGGCACGACTGCAGCAACCGTGTCACGAGTACGTGCGCTCTACGACTTCCAGCCGTCAGAACCAGGAGAGTTGCAGTTCAGAAAGGGCGATGTCATCGCGGTGCTCGAGTCAGTATACAAGGACTGGTGGAAAGGCTCACTGCGCGGCCAGACCGGTATCTTCCCGTTGAACTACGTGGAAAAGCTACAGGACCCCACGCCACAAGAGCTGGAGCGGGAGGCGCAGATGGAGGCAGAAGTTTTTGCACAGATCAGGAATGTGGAGAAACTGCTCGCGTTGCTGAGTACCACGTCGCAAAGTGGAGGTGATGCGAGAGAGAACGAGGAAGTCACGGAGCTGTATCACTCGACACTGTCCATTCGACCGAAGCTGATTGAGCTCATTCAGAAGTATTCGCAAAAGAAGGGTAAGCACGCCGTTGACATTCAGAACAAAATCAGGGCTGACTTGAGGTAGACGATTTCACACAGTTGAACGAGAAGTTCATCAAGGCGCGACGAGACTATGAGTCCCTGCTTGAGGCATCGATGGCACAACCCCAGCAACCTTATGGCGGTCGTCCATATGGTGGGTACAATGCCCCTCCCGCAGCTGCCTACGGTGGCTATCCTCCGACATCACCTCCACCGCCGCACTATGGCGGTGCACCTCCGGCGTCCCAACCCCCCCCTTCACAATACCCCCCTTCAGCCTCGAACCCCGCATTTTTCATGGTGTCCCCCGGGCAACAGCGCCCCCAGCAGCCGACCCCGAAGCCTGAGCCACCCGCAGACGCATACCCTCAGCAAGGACGAATTCCCTCTGGAGGCCGTCCACAGAGCTTTGCGCCGCAAGAGCTGAGTACTGGACACTATGACTCTCCCGTCGACAAACGCCATTCTTTTGCTCCGCCACAGGGTGCCCCCTCAGCACCACCGCAAGACTACGCATACCCACCTTCGCAATCGCAGCCGCCGCAAGCACCGCCTGGATACCCGCCCAACACGAACGCACCGTCAGCTCCGCAGAACCCGTACGACCAAGTGGCGTCTCCGTATCCACCAGGCCAGGCACCTCCACCACAGACGCAATCGCCATCCGACCCGTACACACAGCCGCCGCCGCCGCAACAACAGCCTGGCTTTGGCTACCCGCCGCAACAGCCCAATCACGCACCCCCTGCTCCGCCGGGAGCGACTGGCAGCCCGCCACCGCAGCAGAGTTACCTCCCATACAGACCCGGCGGCCAAGCACCAAGCGCGCCGCCTGCTGGCGGCGACGAGGGGTTCTATCGGTAGATGCAGGTAGAATGAGATGGGATGACGGATGTACGGGGTTTGTATGAGTAACATTGGCATGTTTGTATGATCGCAGGATCAGTTGAGACAAGGAGTGTTAGCAAGATACCACGGCATGGTCATTTGCTGATTTTCGAAGCATACGAAATTGAGTGTTATTAACGGCCTGACCCCGCCACCAAGTTATGCGCTGACGCCTACGTCTCTGCTCACGTGTATAGTGCTGAGACCAGAGTCTGAGTGACCCAAGGTAGGCAGTACAGGGCCTGATTATACTCTGGTTGTCAACCCGGTAGTCTAGTTTAGTTCGCCCGGCTGGACAGGGCTAGTCGCTGGGGCTCCGATCGATCGGATATGTTTCGGAGATGGAGTTGCCGCTGTCAGGTCCCATGGAGGGGTAGTTGTATTTGCCGACGCGAGAGGGCGTTTGCTGTTCTGATCTACTCCAGGTTTGGCCTGCCCATGCATGCGGGAATGGGGGCAGAGGCGTGGTGTGGTCTGAGACTCGTTGCATCGGGATGACGGTTGCCGGTGTTTGGATGCTGGATGGCTGAGCAAGAGGACATGTTTAGGGGAGAAAGCCGGGATGATTAACAATGGTCTATTGTGAGTCTGGTTATATCTCAATACGCATGTAGTTTTCTTCTAGCACAACAGAGCTAGATATAAGAGGGTTTGCTTGCCCCCCATGGCGCTCGGAAACAGCCGTATATAGTTTTACATGTAGAAAAGGTTATACCAAAGGGTGCCCTCGCAATCATCCTCAACACGTGTGACGAAACGGCAGGTGAGCAGACGGGCGGAAGCGGAATTCATTCCTCGGGTTGGTCTTCCACGCGGTTAGCCCCGCGGGCTGTGGGGTTGAAAATCGCAGCAAAGGGTCTCGTTTCCCTTTCGAGCAGCGCACGCAAAACGGCGCTCAGCCAATCGGGGCGCGGGCGTATCGACCCTCGCACCCGGCTCTTTCTTATCCACCCGTCTGCTTCTGCTCGGCTACCGACACCACTCATCAACCTCTCCCAAACCTCACCTCACCTGTTTCTTGCGGCACGGCACGGCGTTGCAGGCGATCCTTTGCAGAAAATCAGATACCCCGGTCCCGCAGGCACAATGGCGGACAAAGAGTTCACCTACTCGGATGTCTCTGAGCACAGCACGAAGAAGGACCTCTACATCGTCGTGC
Organism: Paraphaeosphaeria sporulosa; assembly: GCF_001642045.1. Classification (NCBI taxonomy): domain Eukaryota; kingdom Fungi; phylum Ascomycota; class Dothideomycetes; order Pleosporales; family Didymosphaeriaceae; genus Paraphaeosphaeria; species Paraphaeosphaeria sporulosa. The sequence goes on along the minus strand of NW_017253372.1, from coordinate 818,452 downwards.
ACGACAAGGTGTACAATGCGAGCAGCTTCGTCGACGAGCACCCGTACGTTTGCCCCCTTTGCCCACCTCACAGACAGCACACACCAGAGAATCCGCGGCCCTCCGACACCGCCGATCTCGAGAAGCCGCGACCCCGCACACACCTCGCTCCGCGATTGCCAGTGCTGGCGGCGGCCAGGACGGGCATGTGCTAACGTGTGCACAGCGGAGGCGAGGAGGTTCTTCTCGACGTAGGCGGCCAGGACTCCACCGAGGCTTTTGAAGACGTCGGACACAGCGACGAGGCGCGCGAGATCCTCGAGGGTCTGCTCGTCGGCAAGCTCAAGCGCCAGGTACGTCTGCCCGCTCTATTCCCCCCCGGAAATGCAAAATCAAACCTCGCCCAACGCTCTGCTCTGCGGGTCAGCCATCTTCCTGGAGACGGGCTCCCCAATATTCATCGACCCATCCCGCCCCAGCACGATAGCCGCGGCGTGGACGCCGCACCTACCTCAGGCGCCTGCCGTCTCGCGTGCCGGGCATACAGCTTGAGTGTGCGGGAATGACTGGCTGACGTGCAAGCAGGAGGGCGACCCAAAGCCCAAGTCGTACGCGCAGGCCAACGCCTCGGTCGCCGACGCCGACGGCGCCTCCACTGGCGTCGGCCTCTACGCCATCGTGCTCATCGGCGCGGCCCTCGCGTTCGGCGCCTACAAGTACCTCCAGGCGCAGCAGGGCGAGCAGTAGACGCGGACAACGCGGTGGGGAGAGGAGAGGACGTGGACTGTGTGAGGCGTGGCATAAAGGCAGCAAGCTGTGCATGGAGACGCATATAGCGATGATTTTTTCTTCCTGGGCGCAGCGTCCGTTGTTGGACGGGACGCTGCTTGGTTTGGGCGATGAGAGAATGTCGAGGGCGGCCAGTGGGTAGCAACCCCGTGGCGCTGTTGCAATAGACCACCTTTTTGCACTACTTGTTTGTTGCCGATGCTACTGGGCAACGAGCGTATGCTCTGCCGCTCAGCCTGAGACCTGAGAACAGCGCCTCGGAGACCTAAGTCACTCACAGCAAAGACCACGTCCGTCCGAGCATGCATCAACACACAGCATCGAAGTCAAGGGTATCATTCAAGTCTATATGCTTTTCCTTTCCTTTCCTTTCCTTTCCCTCCCTCCCCAAACGCCTCTACATCCCCCTAAACGCATTGTTACTCGCGCTCCTCCGCTCCTTGTCCTTCCTCCGATCGTGCCGTTGCCCTTGCGCCTCGCCGCCTGACTTCCCCCTCCGCTCCGGCGCAAACGTAATCTCGCGCTCGCCCACCACCGTCGTCGTGGTCCCGCCGGCCGGCCGCTGCGCCCGCATCTTGGCCACGCGCGCGCCGAACGAGCGGTCGCGGCTGGGCTCGCTCCTGCGCACCGACGACGACACCACCATCTGCGGGCCGGGCCGCTTGTTGTGCCCGGCCTTCTTGTACGACGCCGTCGAGATGCGCGTGTTGTCGGCAGCGCGCTGGGCGTGCGCGGGCTCGTCGTCCGAGCCGGAGCCCGAGTCGTCGTCGGACGACCCGCGCGCCGAGTCGAGGGCTTCCTGCTCGACGGCCGTGAGGCCCTTGGGCAGGCGCGTGCTGGGGTTGATGGCGTTGAATTCGTGGCTGGCCTCGTCCACCTCGAAGTCCTCGTCGTGGAAGAGGCGGGCGAAGCGCGGGTCGCTGAGAACGCCCTTTGGCGCGTCCGCATCCACATCCAGCTCCTCGACGGCGGGCGCGGCGCCGGATGCATCCGCGAGCACGTCGTCGTCGCCGCCCTTCTCAAGGACGCGCTTGGCGCGGCGCCGCTCGGCCTTGTCCTCGCGCTCCATGATCTTCTCCGCGAGCCTGCGGTTGACCTTGACGGCGACCTTCTTGGAGCCACGGATGCGCGACTCACGCTCCTTTGCGACCTTGTCCGCGATGCTCTTCTGGCGCTGCTCCTGCCAGAGGTCCGGGTTGGAGATGAGGCGGGCCTCCTCGTAGAGCTTCTGCGCGACGAAGTAGCCGTGCATGTAGGGCCGGAGAAGGCTCGTGGTGCCGATGAGGTGGTCGAGGTTGAGCTGGCGCAGCTGCTCCATGGTGAGAAACTTGAAGTTGTCGTAGACGTCGCCGCCCGAGTTCTTGTTGAAGGCGTTGGGGTCGTTGGGGTCTTCGGCCATCTCTTCCACGATGTTGTCGAGGAAGGCGCACCATCGTGGGGCGGGGCCGAGCTGGGGGATGAAGAAGGCGTGTTGCTGCTTGCCCTCGTTGGCGGTTAGGAGCATGCCGCTGTCTTTGCACCATTCGACGTGGTTGATGTCGACAGCGGGCTCCACCGACGTCCAGTGTTTGCCGTTGGAAGCATCCCAGATCTTGATGATGCGCTTGTCCGAGGTCAGGATCTTTGGCTCGGCGGTTTGGGCACGGCTGGAGGTGGCGGAGTTGAGGTAGATGATGTTCTTGATGGGGTAGCCGTAGCCCTGGTCTTTCTTGAGTATCGGGACGGGCGAGCGTAGATCGTATAGGTGGATGAGACCGCTGGAGTTTCCTGTTGCCAGCTCGAGGCCAGAGCGATGGAACTGCAGCGCGGAGATTTCGGAGCGCCCTTCGAAAGCGTCGGTCGGCGCAGACAGGATGCCTGCCCGATTCCGTGACCGCGGATCCCAAAACTCGACTGTGCCCAACGATGTGCCGAAGGCAAGCAGATTGTGGCTGTCCTCGGCGATGGCTGCGGTGTTGACGCTGCCGGCATTAATTCCTCCCTGCAGCGATCCCGCGCCGGTCGTGGTCATGTCGTCGCCCCCCACGTCGACCTCGTAGCTCTTCATGAACCTCCCCACCTCGAGGTTCAGTCTGTACACCTCGCCCGATCCTTCTGCGTTGACGCCGACGGAGGGTATGAGCGCTTCGGCCGAGTGCCTGTCGTATGCGAGGTCCCGCCCATAGCGCGGAATGCGCGTGCGGTAGTGCAGGCCGCCAGCGGTGTGGAGCTCCACGAAGCGGTCGGTCTGGAGATGGATCGACTTGGTCCAGTCGGAGGAGAGCAGCTGGAAGGTCTCGTTGATGGTGTTGGTATGGCGCTCGAAGCTCAGGGCGAGCTGCGAGAGGTTGTGCACGTGGATCTGGGGCTTGTAGGTGCCCGTGGACATGACCCACTCGCCGTCCTCGGACACACGCACACACTGGCTCGCCTCTGGGGGGTGTCAGTAGGCGGCGGGCATTCTCGCGGCGCGGGGTGCCTACCTTGGAACTCGAAGTCCTGCAGCAGCTCCACGCGCTGTGCGAAGGCGGCGTCCTGCTTGAGGCTGCGCTTGCGCCGGCGGACGAGCCAGTCCGGCAGCGGGCGCGCCTCGGCGCCGGCAATGGTGTAGACGGGCACGGCGCTGTCGTTTGAGATCTTCATGGCGACGGTCCTGCTCAGGTCGCGCGGGCAGCCTGTCGGTGCTGTCGAGACGGGCCTCAAAAGTTTTGGCCGAACTTTCTGAACGTCGGCGTTAGCGCAGCTGCGACGCAATCCCTGCCGCGCGCACACCCCCGCTCGCGTCTAGCCCTGTTCGGCCAGGGCATCCGCGTCCCATCGCTCGCCTTTCCCGCGTCCGTCCACCTCACCGCGTGGGGACCTCGAGCTGCTGCCCGGCCGCCATCCACGCACCACCACCGTCCCCGCCGCCAGCTCCCACGCGCGCCCGCTCTGTCCTGCCTGCTGCACGCGCTGACCGCCCCCGTGCCCCGCCCCCGCCCCGGGCGCGCCAGCTGAGCTGCGTTGCGCTGCGTTGCGCCATCTGCCGGGTCCTGCGCTCGGGCACCATGGTTGAGCTTGCGAGGGCGTGCCATGTCATAACCTCCTCCTCGTCCTCGTCCGCCCAGTCGCGCCTTCCCTCTCGGCCATAGCCGCACGCAGCAGTCGACGGGCGCCGACGGTGTTGATGAAGGCACACAGCGCCGCTCCGGGATTGCACATTCGACACCAGTACCACCTGAGCGTTCCATAGAGAGCCGCCCTCTCTAATGGAATTTCTCAAGACCTGCAACACCAATGCGCAAGCTATCGTATGTGTCGCCCATGATGTTGTGTGAGCGAAAGCATCAAGCGGTTCACGGCGCTGACCAGCTGCAGGGAGATTTCGAAGCCGTCGCATACCAAGCTTTCTCAGTCGCGCGCAATCCCGCCCGCTCCTCGTCGAGTACCCTCGACTGGAACCCGTCCGATGACATACGCGTCGCCGAGGCCGAGTTGCGCAGCGCACACCACATTGTGCTCCACGATGCGGCACGCGCCTGGCTGTGGCTGTTCCGCCCTGCTGCGCCCGACCACGTCGCCCAGCCGCCGCTGGATCCCCCGGCCCTCGACGACTTTCGCTTGAACAGTGGGTTGCACAATCTCTATCCTGGCGCCCACGGCTAATCTGTACAAGGAGAACAGCACGGCGTTGTGAAGGCCCACGAGCTAGAGCAGCGGTCTGCGCGAAACCCCCGGAATGCGCCGCCATCTGCCGCCTCCAACTCCCCCGTTACACCACGCCCGCAAAAGGCAATCCACGGCGGCGCTGCTCAGCAGTCGCAGGGTGGGGCCCCGCTTGTCACCTCGGACCAGCCGCAGCATGACGTTGTTGCCATCTATGGACTCTTCACCTCGGCTGTCGTTGCTTTGATATCCTTCCATCTAGTGAAAGACTACAACGCAATTGCTTTGAACTACCGTACTTTTGCTTCCTCGTCTGTCCTCTCTCGCGACTCCGGCTTTCGCCACGCTAGTCCCAGACCACCTCTCCGAATCACAAATGTTGATGTCGCTTGGGCTTCTGCAGGCACACTCGTAGTATCGACCTTCTCGCTGACCAGGTCTGACATGCACTGTCTGGCCGACATCACTCCCGATGATGAGCAGAAGCGCTTAGTAGGCAAATGCGTTCGTGTTGCCCCAAATGGCATCTTGGCTAAAGTTATGAGCTTCACGGACCCTGTAGACACCACCGCCGACGATGCGGGCCAGAAGCCGCAACGGAAAAGACCCAGATTCAGCCCGCTGGAAAAGAGCATCGAGAGATGGAAGTCTAGTGTGAAGCGCTGGTTGTCGTGGAAAGGCTACTCCATCCCTCTCCTTGACAACAAGGACTCTTGGGTCAGAATCCAGTTTGCACACATGGGCCAAGCCGTGGCATCAAGCCCGGCCTTCTCTAGACCCGCGCGGGAAGTCCTGTGGCCACGAGCCTTGTGCTTCTGCTTCCTCGAATCGCCGAATGACGCGCACTTACTTACGTCCCACGAGGAGCTACCACTGCAGGACGCTGATGCACTGGCTTGGTTTGAGACCCCCTACAACAAAGGCTATCAAGATCCAATAGATGTCGCGCAGCAATGGTTCCTGGGCAAGACGGAGCGCGACAGGATTGCTGAAGCTCACCGCAAAGCCAAGAAGGCCGAAGAAGACGCCACGCGGGCCAAAGAGGAAAACCACGGCCTGTTCCCTTCGTCACCACTGAACGCTCGGACTGGGACGTACGGTGATCTGCATAGCGTCAGCGGTGTGTATCCAACTCCACCTGATGGGGTTCCGCCGGGGACTGTGATATCTTGTGGTGACACTCCAAGTGTTTCTGGTTTAGCTACTAATGTCATCCTAGCACCCGGCGGCAACAATCCGGCCATCAATGTTTCGGTCCCGCAAGATTCCACTTCCGGGGAGTCACAACAGCAAGCTTCCACGTCGCCGAATTTCGATTTGCAATTCGAGGGATACCAGACTGACGGGAATAATGACGACTTGTTCGAAGACATGGACGAGGGCACTTTTGATGAAGGGAATGGCGTGACGGATGCCGACTTTAATTTTTTCGACGATGCCGATGGAGAGGACGTCATCATGCCCGACGCTCCTCCAACAGTGAAGACTGAGCCGGCGCCCCAGGAGGAGGCTGCAATGAAGGATGAGCCGCTGGATCCGATGGCTGCATTGGAATTTGCCTTGGCTTCAGCTTCTGCCGAGCCTGAGCAGGGAACACAGCACGAAGAATCAGGCTACGTGCCGCTGAAATTGGAAGTAGCAGCTTTGGATTCTGCGATCCCGGAGTCATCCCACCTCTCGAACTCGGGCCTCCAAGCAGTTGCTCCAACCCCGGAAATGACCACGCCTCCGCTAAGCCCGCGTTTTATTGAGACGGCACTGCTGCCTTCTCCAAAACTCAAGACACCGCAAAAACAACTCTCGACACATCACCGAGATAGCGTCTTCGGTTCACTCAACTTCAGTCGTAAGATGAGTCTTTCGGACGCAAAGTACAAGGCCGGACGCTTCATGTCCATAAGCGAGAGGTCCACGAAACTTGACGGGACAGATAACACGCATCGACCGAAGAGTCTGCGCGATCTTCCCCTCATGACGAAGCTTCGCTATGCCATTGGCGTAGCGTCTGCAACAGGCAATATCGTTGGTTCTCCGCAGGATGTGTCAGACAGTGAGGATTCAGACGCATCGAGCGAGTCTTCGTCGGAGAGTGAAGAAGAAGTAAACGACGTTGTTCCCATGCCGTTCGTTGGGAACATCATCATTCCAATCAAGCGCAAGCTGCCGACGGAAAGCGTTGCTACTCCAATGTCTGCTGCATCGTTTGCCGATTCATTTGGCGGAGACTTCAGCGAGTTGATAGGTCTGCAAACAGACGAGTCGGCCTTGGTCGTTCTCGAGCCCACGATCTTTGACTGGTCCTTGTTGCATCTTCCACCTCCAACGGAACTGGCCTTCAGTGGTGCACGCTGGGCCCTACCTGCCTTTCCATACGCATACTCTTCTGTACCCAGCACACCAACTTCGCAACCCGACTTGTCCATGAACTTGATCGAAGAGAAGGCTCTGAGCGGGAAGGACCGGATTGCAATAGCTCAGATTGTCACCGACCAGATCGCATCTGCTACCTTGGATCTTCTCCAGCAAGGCCACGGGAGCGAGTGTTCCAAAGAACAGCCTTCTGAGTCTATTTGGCACAGCGCCATTAAGACGATCTTCCCAAATGCAACAGAATGTAGCGTGGCGGGCCTCGCAGCCGTTCAAGATGTGTTTCCAGACTCTTTAACCCAAATGAAGGCACAGCAAAGACCTCCGCCCCGCAGGCCAAACGAGGCAGCTACCGCGCTTGGCCACCACATGTTCCCGCTCAACCCACCGTATGTGCGAGTAAAAAGGGCGGACACTCTATGGGATCTGTTGCCGCCTGCAATTCCATTCTGGGAAACACTGGGCCTAGGACCTTGCAGTCCATCGAAGAACGTCATGGCATTAAGCATCTACCCCCATAGCAGCGCTTTGAAGCCCTGCGTCGAGGGCTTTCTGGTGAATATGCAACTCGCATATGATGGCTGCAAGCTAGGCAACCACAGCCGCGCGGATGCATTGACAGAGTACCCCAACGGTCTCGTGCCATGTAAAATCGGGGCTGGAGCATCGCTGCGCACCACATTCAAGGCCCTGCGAGACACGTGTGTCCAGCTGAGTAAGGTACTCGCTGCCAAGCACGCACAGATGCGGGACAAGGACGACTCGAGGATTGACGCCTTTGTCATCTATATGATCGATCCATTTGAGCAGGCTCCGGCCATATGGGAGCTGTGTTCTGCGTTTTGGAGCCTCTTCCAGTCATACCAACAACCACCTAGCCGAACTGAAGTACAAAAGCCTGACCTTGTACTTCAGATCGTGCCCATCAGGTACATTGCTTCCTTCGAAGCACCAGTCATACTGGATTCCAACATTTACACTGCCCTTGCACGAGAGGTATACGATCGATGCCCGCCAAGTGCACCGAGCGAAGACAAGCTGCCACTCAGTATCTACTCTGCACCTTCATTCCAGCTAGAGGAACCTATCCCGCGCAATATACAGTTCAAACTGATGGCGGACACACCGCAAGATTTGATGCGGGAGAATTCGTACATGCACATTGGCTATGCCATCAGTCTAGACGGAACGTGGGTAACTGCAGCATGGAGCGACACTTGCGGGAAGTCACAGGCGGTTGTCTCCTACAACCTCGGTACGCGCGCCTTCGCCGACATCGCCAGAGAGATATGGCAGACCACGATCGAGATCATCCAGGTGCGCAGGGTCATGTGGCGCGTCTGTATAGCCAAAGCAGGAGTGATGGAGCGGGAAGAGCTCGAAGCTTGGGTGTTCCTCGTCCAATGCCCCGCAGTGCTCAACCTCTTCACCACATTGATGACAATCGACACCGAGCCCCATCTCAAGTTCACCCCGACCATGCCGCCGCCGAGCGCCTCTGCCAACCCAGCCACCCACACCCCAGGCTCCACCCCGCAAGCCGTCGTCTCTCCCGAACAGGGCCTTACTCCCGCCGCAACTCCCGCCGTCGACACCGCCGCGGACCCCGCCGCGGACCCAGACGCCCGCCTCGTCGACATGACCGACGAAACATGGGGCATCATCCTCGCTCACCGCCTGCACAACTCAAACTCGACAAACGAGTACCGCCCCGCCCTCATCTCGGGCCTCCTCGTCAAGCGCGGTCTCGCGCCCGGCCTGTCCGCGCCCCCGCTCGCCCCAGACGCCCAACCAGGCCCCCTCATCACCGCCGTCAATATCCTCTGGATGGGCACCGTCAATTCGACGCGTGTCGCCGCCTCGCCGTTCCCCTCCTCCGCCGCCGACGCCAGCTCTCCCGCCGCCGCGGCCCCCGCCAGCCCCAGTCCGCAGGAACCGCGGAGCAATAGCCTGGCCTGGACACCGACGCCGCAGACGCGCGGCGCGGCGGAGAACTTGATGAAGGAGGTGCTGGGGCAGTTCCGGGGGCTGGGCTTGCTGGCGCGGCTGAAGGGCGTGCAGGGAGCGCGGCATGGGAGTGTGCCGTGGCATGTTGCTGTGGCTTTACGGGGGGTGAGAGGTCTGAGTCGGACGGTGCCGTGTTGAATGGGATGAATTTTGTGTTTGTTTCGGTGTTTGGAACTCAGGGGTTTTCATTTGACATTTTTTATTTTTATTTTACATTGGGTATGCAGATATGGCGTTGATGGGTTGTGGTGGGCTTCACCTGGAGATTTGCATGTGCGGCGTTTGCAGGCAAGGCCATGTCTGTTTGTCTGTCTCTGTTTCTGTCTCTGGCTGGTGGCATATACCATTTCTTCCCTTCCGTAGTTGTAATCACTCCAATCGAATCCTGCTCTCCCTCCTCCTCGGCACTTACTTCCCAATCCCCAGATGATCCACCCGCTGCTGCTGCCCCGCAACCAGCTTCCCCTGCTCCTGCGCCTGCGCCACCTCGCGCCGCTTCTCGTGCTTCACCCCGTCCTGCGCGCTGCCCTGCGCAAACGCAGAGCCTGAGGCCGCGGCGTGGCCTGCTGCCGCGGCTGCGAGGCGTCAGCGACTGGGGCACCAAAGGGAGGGGGTCTGGGAGCAAAGCCGGCACAGGGCCAAGCATAGTACGTACCTTTGTCGTGCGCATCCTCGACCGTGTGCGAGGAGCCGTCGGGCGCAGTGTGTGTTTCTTTGCGCTTTGAGGAGGAGAGGGCGCCCGACAGGGCGCCGAAGACGTTGAGGTTTAGGCCGGCCTGGGGGCAGACGAGGGGGTTAGTTGGAGGAGGATGGCAGCCTAGGGTGGGACAGGGCGTACAGAGGCATTGGCGCTCGACTTGTGCTCGGTGGTTTCGACGTCGCGGGCGACTTGTTGCTGGCCCTGGTGCTGCTGGGCGAGGTGCTGGGCGTGTTCGTTCTTGCTGAGGGCGCGGGACATGGTTGGGTTCAGATAGTGGGACTGTTAGAATGGTCACGGAAGCTTGAACGGGGAAAAATCGTTTGTGGGAATTTTACAACAAGGTTCGATTCGCGCTGGGAGGTACCTTCGACATGTGTTATCTATGGTGTTGCTGATGCATGATGTCATGGGCGTTGGGGTTGCGAACGGGATCGCAAGCGAACCGGTTTTCGTATCCCGACAGCGATCCTGGGCCGTTTGCGGGAGCGCCGTTACACATCACACAAGCATCAGGTACTAAACCAACTGGATGGGGGCTCTACCCGGGAAATGCGGGGAGAGCTAGTGCAACAGGATCTCAAAAAAAGTGTCCCAGAACCCCAGGTCGTACACGTTTTCCACGGCAGCAAGATCCCACACACGCTCGAAGCTTTCTATGTTGGCGACGGACTTGATTCGTGGCGGGAGCCCGGTAGGCGGCTGGCCGTTGGTTGTGCGTACGAGGATGTGGCGGCTCTCGAGCGGCCAGGATGTCGGTGGTTCTTCGTCTTCGGGTGGGGTCTCGGGGGGTGTGGGCATGGGTGTTGCTGAGGAGGACGACCGCGCGGAGTCGTGCAAATCAGCGTCTGTGGCCCGATAGTCCCGCATGGTTTCTGGCCTCCGCTTGCCGAGGAAGACATTCCCGTCTGCGATTTCGTCGGCCCAGTCTGCCCATTTGGAGCTTTCGTTGGTGGTCATGCCTGCGTAGATGAGGTAGAGATGGTAACACAGAAGACCGAGAGGCAGCGGCCATGTGAGCAGAGCCAAAAGGCCGACACCTGCTGCGGAGACGCCACCCTCGTCGATGTATATGCTGACATATGTGAGGAAGTAGTGGAGTTTCTTTTCGCCGTAGGTGGCCCAGCTGGATGGGTTAGATCCTGGGCTGGGTTTGAACCTGTACCAGGACTCGTATCTAGCGTATTGCTTGTGCACTTTGGGACTCAGTGCAAAGTATGCGATGTATGCACCATACGCCAGCAGAATGGCTGTGGAAAGGAGCAGGGCGAGGAACCACTTGTGATTGCCCCGTCCAAGGCAGTTGTTCACCCAAACACAGTGATGGTCAGCTCGGGAGACACAGGCCTTGCATATACTGCAGTGCTTGCTGCGCGCCGGCTTGTTGAACTTGCACGTCCGGCATGCATTGGCTGGGTAGTACAGGATCCTGTCGTAGGGGTAGTGTCGCATCTGAACTGCATGGTTCATTTCCGTAACAATGGTTTCGGGGTTCCTCTTTGCACATAGATGCGTGAAGTAATACGGCTGCGGTAGCAAGATGGCCACGAGGAGCTTGTGGTGGAAGGGCAGCAGGCTCCACACGGTCGGAACGAGCAGACTGGCTGAGATTGTGATGAGGCCGAGGAAGAAGATCATGACCACCGGGTGCTTCTCGTTCATGAGATGGTTGCCCAAACGGGAACCGCCGCTTGTGATGCGGCCATTTGTGAGGAAGACATCGAGCGCACGCAGCGCCGAGGGGATGCGGTGTATAAGCAGACGATGGCAGAAGCCTATGGGAGTGTTCCTGCCGAGAGTTAGTGTGGTGAGGGCGTCACGGCAAGACTGATGCACCTAAAAGCCGGCGTGCGGCCGAAGAAAGCGATAAAAGTCAGGACCGAGACGGCCACTGTGAAGCCGATGATGCCACGCACGACGGTCATTGTGTAGGCGCGTCAGGGTGTGTTGGCATGGCGGGGCAGTCTACAAGCGAGACACGGCGTGCTACAGTCGCTGAATTATCCGCCGCTACTGTGTCTGCCGGCAGCGCATGTCTCTGCTTGTATGCTGCCTTGCTGGTCGCTGTTGACGTGGGGTGGCTGCCTCTACAGTTCATACAACGGCTGCCAAGACGCCGCGTGAGAGCGCGTTCACAGACCAACGCGTCGACGCCGCGTCCTCCCGTCGCAGCTCCCGACGTGAACCCCACCACATCGCATCTCTGCACCATGGCCGCCCCGGTCGTGTACCGCGATGTGGCGCCAGGTGCAGATCTCCATGGCCAGCTGTTTGCCGGGAAGAAGTTTTGGGTTGCCCAACGCGTCTCTTCCCGGCAGCGCTACCTCGATCTGATCAGAAGCAATGGCGGCGAGATCGTCCTGCTGGAGAGGAAGGCCGACTACCTTATCGCGGACCACGCGTCAATCCACTGCCCGCCTGGCAGCATTTCATATACATTCATCGACGAGTCCGTGGAGAAGGGCGAGCTCCAAGACCCAGAGGGGCATCGCGCGGGTCCTTCCGAGGGTACAGCGCGTGCGCCGGGCTCGCTGAGCAGACCGGCCAAGGGCACCCGCGTTGCATATACCCCAGAAGAGGACAGGATACTGTACAAGTGGGTGCATGACAGCGGAAAAGCGGGCGGACTCGCAAGCGGGAATGAGATATACAAGCAGCTGGAGAAGAAGGTAGGCTCTGATGAGCCTCTGACGAATGCGTGCTGACTGAACAGCACCCAAGGCACACGTGGCAGTCCTGGCGCGATCGCTATGTGAAGACTCTGCGCAACAGGCCTCCATCTGCGTTCAACATCCCGGACAACGCACCGCCGTCTCCTCCCTCAGACGCCCCCATGAACCCCGCGCCAGCCTCAGTACGAACACCATCCAGCAGGCCCACATCTGTCAAGCCAGCCACCGAACCCAGAAAATCAAACAGCTCGAGGCACGTGAACAGCGTTGATTACACTGTGGACGAGTTGACAGCCCCCGGTCTGTTCGAGAAAGCGGATTGGGAGATGCTCTACGCTTTTGCACCAGATATCAACAGTTGGCGGGGTGACGATTATCGCCAAGGGTGGACAGACTGCGCGGCAGGTAAAACACAGACAGCTGGGCAATGGAGGCAATATTTTGAGAAGATAGTGTGGCCCCAGTGGCAAGAAGATTCGGATGAGAAGCACGCCGTCATAAAGGAGCGTGTAGAAAAGCGGCAAGAGGAGGAAGACGGAAGGAAAACAAGCCAAACTAGCCAAACTAGCCAGCAAGGAACTCCGTCCAAGTCCGATCAGCTGCAAGCCGGACCCTCCTCTCTCGATTCCAAGGCGCCTACCACGAAGCGTAAGCGCACCGAGCTGGATATTGATGCTTTCGAGTTATATCTCAGCGAATATCGCAAGGGCAAGGCCTCCTCTACATATGTGCTCTTCGCTAGAGATATGGTATGGGATCTCTGGAACCAGAGACCCGAGCTTGATAATAGTACGTGCTTTGAACAGGGCTGCGGTGGTACAAAGCTGACTTGATCTTCTAGCTGGCCTGCACACGATCCTCCTGTCACAGTGGAATGCTCTTTCATCCGAAGAAAAAGCACCTTACTTTGCAAAAGAAGCCGCTGACAGTCGTCGCGCCTCGAAGGAGACGGTCACATTATCGTCACAGGTATTTCTATCTTCTTCCACCGTAGTCAATGACACTCCGAAGTATATATCTGAGGCTTATCAAAAGTCGTTACAGCAACTACGCGCGGATTGGGACACAGGAGATCCATCTTCGGACGCACGGGACGGCTCAATTTACCCAGCGAAGAGGCAGAAGAATGAGCCACGTCACATGGGCACTGTGCATGATCCCGTAGAAGTATCGCCTACGGGGACGGACTCGCAACCACTAACGCAAGACGAATTGCCGGATGCTAGGCCGACAGCGCAGCCGACAGATGATGGCGACGACTTCGACGTGGGAGGCTTGGATGCGATTGCGCCACCTCAGGATGCGCCTGATCAAGGTGCTAGCAATCATGCTTCGGACTCTCCCACGCCCCGCGCCGCACGCTTCAAAGCTCCCGAATTCGACACACAGGCCATCCTCTCATCGCCGTCCCAAGGCGCCTCTTTGAACCCGTTGCCGCTGCCAGCTCACTTAACGCAATTAGGGGAAGCAGACGCTGAGGACAGTGGTGTGAAACTTGCCTCTGATGCCTCAACAACCGAATCACTGCAAGAGTTCAGCCAAATGATCAACGAAAGCACACATTATCGCGGAACTACGCCCCTCCCGCCTCCTCAACACTCGTCTCCACCGCAGTCCCCAGCGTCTATCGCTTCGTCCACAGGCTCTGGCGACCCCGACCCCCCACTCGCTCCCGACGAGGTTGACGAATACTTTGAAGAGCAGCATGCGGAGGGATTCCCCGACGAGTTCATCGCCGCCGCACTAAAGCACACGCGTTGGCGACCTGAATTGGCCACTGAAGTACTTCAGGCTTGGAAGTTGCGGCAGCCACTTCCAAGCAAGAGGGGCATATGGAGCGATTCAGACGATGAAGAGGTTGAGGGAGGTGACGGTCTGGCGCTGGCAAGGCTGGAAAACAAACATACGCTGGACGGCTGGGGTGGTGTTACGGAACGGATGAACTTCTTGTCAAGGTACAGGAGTGCGAAGGAGTGAATGAGCTTGGGACAAGCTGTTGAGGGTGAAATGAGCTGTTCAATTAAGATACCCCGCGGAAATGAAGATTGAATGTTAAAGCACAAGTTACTCATCGAAACCTATCCAAGATACAACCCCAGTCCTGGAGCAGCACCATTCACATGAACGCACAAAAGCCACGGGTCAAGGCACGCTAGCCTGTTTTAAGCTTTCTGAATCGAGCATATGTAATTCCACCTCACTTACAGCTTGAAATATTTTTGTTCACACGACGATACGACTGAGCCTTTGAAGTGCACATCGTTGCGTCACAAAGGCTCACCCAAAGGTACAATCAACATCTACTAGGCGCCTGTGCAGATACTGATACCCGCACGGCTCTAGGGCTGTCGTGCTTTCCATAGGTTCTGCACCACCGCGCACGCTATCAGAGCTGTCTTCCCTTCCACAGCGTGAGCACTACTAGACACGCGATGTTTTCCAACCTTGTCATTAGCTGCATGGTTTGCGGGCAGCAAGACGACCTCAAGCAATGCGCTCAGTGCAAGCTGGTGCATTTCTGTGGCCAGGAGCATCAACAAACGCATTGGCCCTCGCACAAGGCAGTCCGCAAGAAGATTGCGACGTTGCGCAAGAGGCTGAGGGAGATAAAAAAAGCGGTGAGTACGTTACACATTCCCGCTGTTGTTTTACATATGCACCAGGGATCGAAGAAGGAAACCAGATGGAACGTTACTAACGATATCCAGGGTCGGGAAAGCTTTGCCGAACTGACTGGAGTTCTAAGTCTACAATTTACGGGTATTAGACGCGACGGTATTCATCTCAACGAGCAGTTGCAGTGAGTAGAGTTTCTTACACCACACCGGAAACTGTGTTGACTTACACACACCAGGCTCGCTGAGCAGAAGCTTGAGATTGACCCCCCCGTAGCCATCGAAAGCGCACTCAAGCATGTCATCGATCTCAGAAATCTGCCCTTCCGACCCTTATCCGATGATGTCCTCGAGATGGCGACATCATGTCTCATTCGCCTCGATAGGGACCAGGAAGCCTACAACTACTTGACGCACTGGACGTCACGATACAAAGACCACGATCGATTCGAAGCGCCGGACATCTTCGAGGGCATGGCTCCATCAGCAGCCTTCCTGGCTTCTGTATTCCTTGTGAAGCTGAGGCTATTCACGGCCATGGACTCGGCTCGACAGTGCTACATCAAGGGAGGCAATTGCTCCGATCCGCGGATCATGACTACACTCGAGAAGTGCGGCCTTAAAGACGTGATGAAGGGAGGCCCTAAGCTTGGAGAGCATCTCAGCGCCATCATTTTCACGTTACAAGATGATATGAAGGAGCTGTATCTGCAGGTGGAGCAGATTCAGCCAGACTTCTGGTCTAGACTGCCTAGTGTACACGAGAATCGGGAGCCTTGCCACGACAACTCGGGTATGGAGACACAGCAAGTGCTAGACTGCTACACTGTTACCGTGCTTTCGCCGCGACTCGGGGCAGTCTCGAATTCCTCCAGTCCTTTCCAACCGACTCGGTGTAGCCTAGTTCCGAGGAAGCGGTGGATGGAGCGAAAATTCCCAAGTAAAATCTTGAAGTTAGTCTCGCGAGTTGTCATTTATCTTACCTCTAGCGCTCAAATCCTACCTGGTCGGCAGTTGGAGAAGAGGCGGTGATATTGGCGCTTCCGAAGGCGACGCCTTGGCTCATTCGAAAAGAAGGATTCTATAAAGACAGGTTATTCATAACCCGTCATTATAGAATTGCGTGTATGCTTGATCTATAACGAATGGTAGCTAGGATTAAGCGATGATTAGTCCCATTCCTTGTTGGAGTTGGCGAGCATGAACCTTTCGAGCATCATGCAAGATGCACCTTCGATATCGAGAGCTTATTTGCTTGCAACTTCGTTTCACTCAGAGGGGGCATTGCAAAGTAAGTGATGCAGTCCGCCCAGGCCTGCTATCCGTGATAGGTGCAGCCGTAGCTACTACATCTTGCTGTCGTGTAAAGCGGTCCCATATCGGACAAAATCCACGTGACCGTCTACAAACTAAGTTTTGAATAGGAGAATGACTGTTTCCGTATACGCAATCTGCTCCACAACATTTCAGTCCATGTGTACGATGTCACGGAGCTACTTCCGCTGATGCCAAGAACACAGTATCGACATCGGCATGTCTCTCTACCCCTCTTTGTGCGACCTTTCTTATCGATCCACCTTTCTCGTCAATATATAGTACAAATTCTGAAAGTTATACCTAAGCATCACAGTCTTAGCATATTGCGGTATCCGACAGAAGTACGTTCAGTTACCGCAAAAATCATACCAACAGCCGCGCTTAGTGCACTATCCGCCAACAGTTACCTTATCTAGATTTGAGTTCGGTCCAATGCCCGGCGATCACAGTGATTTGAATTACGCTCGCTTATCAAACGGAATGATTCCGCCGGGGACCTATCGATTTCTTGTAATGATACTGGCGGGGAAGCAGCAGCGGAACAGATGATGTTCCGGGTCGGCCAGTAAACATCGGCGCCGTCAGCTTAAACCCTCATATACTACGTTCATGCCACATTGAACCGCCTCGCTCTCGGTAGCAACACCTCACAGTCTGAATACATAAAGACTATGCCGGGGCCAATTCGGCAGAGTCCCATTTAGTCCACTCGTCTATACTTATCGCAAGCAATATTCATCTGAGAAAAAGCTCTGCACCTCATCCCCAGAACTCGAATCTCCAATTAGATACTTCTCACAAAATGGCTTCTCGAACATTGCGAGTGGCCGTCACGCAAGCCGAGCCAGAGTGGCTCGACCTGCAAGGCACCGTCGACAAAACAATCCACCTCATAGAAGAGGCCGCCAGCAACGGCGCGAAACTGATCACCTTCCCTGAAGTCTGGATCCCCGGATACCCAGGCTGGATTTGGTACGTTGACCATTGCATGACCAGCCGAGCCCCGCTGATCCCCTATCAAGGGCACGTCTCGTCGACCCAGCGCTGGGAGCCCGCTACATCCAGAACTCCATGCCCGCCACGGGCCCCGAAATGCAAGCAATCCAAAAAGCCGCAAAGCAGCACTCCATCGCTGTCGTGCTGGGCTTCTCGGAGCGCACGCCCTCAAATAGTCTCTACATCTCACAAACCATCATCTCGCCCGGCGGCGAGATCCTCCTCAAGCGCCGCAAAATCAAGCCCACCCACATGGAACGCACCGTCTATGGCGAAGGCTCCGGCAGCGACCTGACCAACGTGGTGGCCGTGGATTTCGGCGGCACCGTTGGTATCGTCAAGATCGGGACGCTCGCGTGCTGGGAGCACACGCAGCCCCTGCTCAAGTACAATACGTACTCGCAGGATGAGGTCATTCACGTGGCCATGTGGCCGCCGCTTGATGCGTTCGGCGCCCAGCCCGCGCCCGAGAACCCCGGGCTCTTCAGCATGAGCCACGACGGCGCGTATTCGCTGTCGACTACGCATGCTATTGAGGGAGGCACCTACGTCCTATACACAACGGCTGTATGTACAGAGAAAGGGATCGATACGTTTGACTCCAAGCAGGGACTGATCTTCCGGGAGCCGGGCGGGGGGCACGCTGCGGTGATTGGACCGGATGGCCGGCGCCTGACGAAGGAGCTGGAGGGCGGCCCGACAAAGGAAGGGATTCTGTATGCGGATTTGGAGCTGGATAAGGGCCTGGGTGTAAGGGCGTTTACGGATGTGGTGGGGCACTATGCGAGGCCTGATTTGCTGTGGCTGGGCGTGGACAGGCAGGAGAAGAAGTGCGTGGTGGAGAGGCCGAGGGAGCAGCAGTAGACGGCTGTTGCGATTTTGAAATGTAGGCCTAATACGGCTGATTCTAGACCTTCACATCTATTTGCAAGTCAGATCAAACATGGCCGGTTCAGGAGAGATGGCCTCAAGCACGTCACATACAATCATCATCAACCTTGCCAGCTTCTCACGAAGTTCGAACACCATTTTCAAATGCGAACTCAAGGTACTACTGGTTGAGCTCCTAATTCATGGCGATCAACAATCCAATTTGAACTTCGGGATAAAGATCACTTAGACATTCGATGCAATTTTACAATTTAGATGTATAGTGTATTCGTGCTGGCGTTTCGAAACTAAGAAGCGGCTCCCAAGCAAGCAAGCATCAAAGTAGAACCATGTGTGGATCCCGGAGTCGCTGAGGAACAAGCGGGAGTTCGCTCGCGTAGGTGTAGGCCCGCGAGGGTGAGGGGTTATTGGAGTCATGTGTGAACCGTGGCTCTGGGTATCTTCGTCTTTCAACAATCGTCTTGACCATCCCAACGCCTCAGATCAGACTAGAATGCGGGGTATGATACAAGTAGAAAGCTGGTAATGTGGCTAGAGACTAGGACGACGATGCCCCGATGTGAAAAGGCAAAGCTCAATAAGATCTGAACACTCCAAGCAATCTCCTTTGCATGGTAGAGTAAGAGCGAAGTGATGGCACAGTCCCAACAAATAGGGTCGCACCATCGAATCAATTTACAGTCCAATGTGGAACAGCAAGGAATGCAATTGCAAATGTTGATGTCCGGAGTGCCTTCGGAAGGTTGCACACGGTATCGAAAAACACAGCAAAGGTAAGAAACCAGGGCAATAAAGAAAGGTATGTCACACCTCGTATTCCTTTTTCAATATCGTCATTTCCGAATTTGTACGTGGTGCGGTCATGGGAACAGTGGAGTAGCTCACGGCCTTCTAAGCACATTGACGCAGGAAAGCCCTCTCATATGGACGACCAGAACTTCACAAAGTCAGCCCAACGCACGTGCGAACGGCATGCAACTTCGGGTAGACACTTTGAACATCGAGAAACGACAAGAGGACCGTAGAACATCCCAACACTGTCGTGTATCTCTCGAGGAAGGCGTACAGACTCCGAGAGTAATAAGTGAGCCACTTGAAAATAAGTGAAGCCATGGAAAAAAAGATTAGGTAGAGGAACAGGTACATAATCTTGTTAGCTTTCTCCGAGGCCTCGCAGATCAATACGAGGACGATTTCAAGAAATGTCATGGTCCATGGAACACTGAACGTGCACTCAGCGCTAGATCACGGATGTTCAAGAACGCTGCTACCATGCTTGAATATAAGTCGCACTTGCTGGGCTTGGTAGCGAACATGCCCGGACAGGACACTCTGACATACTCAACTTTGATTGAGAAATATGGCTCACAGCAAACATTATTGTGGGTAGGAAACTCAAAGCTCATCATGGACTTCGCGAATCGCCCTGAGCTCGAGCGAGGAGCGACAATCTAGACTCCGATGTGCCAACAAGCATTCCATCCTGAAGCCACGTCAGACGAAAAACGCACGCCAAGCCACCACGGATACTTGATGTTATCATGCGAACGTGCGTCGTTGTTGTAGTCGAAAAACACCTACGCTACAAGTCTGTCCGAAATGACTGCAGCCGCAACCGCAGCCACAATCGCAACAACAACGAAATGCCTCGACCACCGCTAAGCCAAAGACTCCATTGTTGGAGTTTTGCGGCATTAAAGCGTGTCCAGGTATGATGATGTTCTCTGGATTTGCAACGCAGTATGCAGACACACTCGCGAAAAGGGAGACGGTTAGAAGTTGATACTTGCCCCCTAGAGAAGCTTGGCGTTAATCGTAACTCGTTGGGGTCAGCATACTGACGTTACACATGGAAAGACGTGCATGTAATCTGAGTTGTTTAGGTACTTCTCTTTGTCAACGTTTGCAGAGCGCAAGCGTGAGCATACTCGTGAATATACACTTGCCTCTGTTTGAAGGAAGATTTGGCGAGTTGGTTTTGTAACTTAATACCCGCGATTTCGGAGTGCGAGAATATGTAGGAATTGATTGAATCAACGCCATGTTGCTAATAGATCATTCGCCAACATTGTGTTGGGCATGAACAATGGACAGAGAGAAAGAGCCTTGCAGCACATATTACCCGTGTGAATCAAGCCACTACCTCTTTCATCTTGATCCGGAGCCCACCCTTAGGTCCATTTGTAATCCCTCCTGCAATCTCGAGCGGCTTATCTGGCTCCTCCAGCTCCATCTCGAACCGCCCTACGAGCGCCGCCAACAAACACGCGAACTCTGCTTTTGCGAAGTCCTTCCCAATGCAGCTCCTCGGCCCATGCAAGAACGTTGTGACCGCATAATTCGACTCAGCGCCCCCAGTGTTTGCCTTGCCTGGTCCCATCCACCGCTCAGGATTAAATTCCTTTGCATCGGATCCCCAGAGTGCGTTGGACGTGTTGATTGCCCAGGGGCAGATGATGATAGTAGTGCCTGCGGGAATGAAGTGGCCTTGGATGGTAGTGTCGCGCTCGGCTTCGCGGAGAGTGAGGGCGACGGGCGGGAAGATGCGGGATGTTTCGTTCAGAATGGCGTTGAGGTAGGGCAAGTGGTCGATGTCTGTGGAGGAGACTTGTATGGTGGGGTCGCTGATGGCGGGTATATTCGTGCGAACCTCCTCGCGCAGGCGCTTTTGCTCGGCGGGGTGTTTGCAGAGGATGTACACAGCCCACGCCAGCGAAGTTGCGGTTGTCTCGTGTCCTGCGGCCAGGAAAGTCATCAGTTGATTCACCATGTCGTCGTCTGTGAATCCACCGGACTCGATGGC
This sequence comes from Paraphaeosphaeria sporulosa, assembly GCF_001642045.1. NCBI lineage: Eukaryota > Fungi > Ascomycota > Dothideomycetes > Pleosporales > Didymosphaeriaceae > Paraphaeosphaeria > Paraphaeosphaeria sporulosa. Next base: position 797,695 of record NW_017253372.1, on the reverse strand, counting down.
AACGCTGAGGATGTCGACATCCGTGCGTCCACCCTTCTCCAGCTTCTCGCGTTTTGAACGAACCAAGTCCGCAGAAACGCGCTTGATAGTACGGATGGCTTCTTTAAATTCTTCGTTGCGCTTCACAGGAAGAGCCTGGAGCAACCAATCAGGTAGGAACATTGACGCTACCTGCATCACCTTTGCGGCGGTACTGGGCTTGAAGATGGTGCGGTAGGTGACATTGAGTTCATTTGTCGGATCTGCGATCGCATTAAAGTCCTGCCCCATTCCAGCTAATCCGATAATGTCGAGAGTTGCCCGAGAGGCCCAGTCGCGGATCTCTATTACTGAAGTCGAATTAGTCTTCATCTCGTGGGAGATGGCGTTCGTCATCTCGACAGACTTGTCCCAAAACACGGGATATAGATCTTTGATGTGGCGGAACGCGAAAGCTGGCATGAGAGCCCTTCTTTGCCGCTGTAAGCCGTTAGCATTTGCTCCGCACATCGCACCATTCTTCTTACCTTGTGCTCGTCGCCCTCAGCGACAAGAACGCCCACGCCAAGTAGCCTCCCAACGCCTATCCTCACGCGCTCGGGTTTCACAAACTCATAGCTTCTCTGCACCAGCACCTCCGCCAAAGCCTTGGGAGTAGTAATCAGAACTCTCGGCTCGTTAAACAGCCACCGATAGTGCAAAACACCATCATTCGGTACCGTATCGATCCATTCTCTTTGAGGCTCACCACTAGGTTCTTTAAAGATACGTTTCCAATTCCCTGCAATCAAGTTTGCATCCTAGTTGAGTGAGCTTGATGAGTCGCCACATGAGTAGAATCGATACGTACAGGTGCTTGTGGCAAATGACGCAACGGACTGAAGAGCAAAGGATACACAAGCGCCCCCCAACAGAACCGCGCAAAGATGCCCAAGATCGCCAACTCGACTGTGTTCAATACCGCGCCTGCACTCAAAGTCGCCCCCGGCGCATATCGTTGGGTGAAGAATGTGATTACCGCCGCGGCCACGGTTATGGCTCGCTTCGAAATTGCCATCGATCTCGTCGGCGTTATATGCGAACTACTCAAAACACAGCTAGGAAGTGAGAGATGCTGGACGAACAAGTGCAAGTCGCACGTCGAGGTGCGATTGATATAAGGCTATAGTGCCATACGTGGGCCGTTTCATAGCGTAGGCGCCGCCGATACGACATGCATCATCGACTTTTGGGCTAGCGCGAATCGGCCACCGGTGGAAAGAATTATGCCGATCTGCCGGACGAAATCTAGTGGACAAATCATACGCAGGTACTGGGACGGATCGCACAGCTGACCCGTTTTGGAAAAGTGTCGTGGTATCCACAACAATGTAGAATTCCGATTACATGTGCAAGGCTTGGTGCTTTCATGCGATGCTACGAGGCGATGGGCCCTTTCATACAGGGTGGGTGGGATATGGTGTGATACCGGGCAGGAGAGGTATCTTGTTTCGTTACGCAAGAAACAAGTACGCCTAAAGCACAAGAGAAGGATTGCAACCATGGGGTATCATTGGAGCTTAACCGAAGAACGCGAACGAGTAAGGTTCATTGGAGGCTCTATAGAAGACTAGCTAGTGTAATGATGGACATGGCCCGCTGCTCTCCATCGTTGGTGCTAACGCCCTAGGAGGCCCTTTGCAGCTGCAAGTGTATCCTTAGTCGATATGGGATAAATCAGTGTCCGAGTATTTTTTCATGTCCCCAATACTCTCTTGGCTCTCAGAACTATCTTTCTGAAGCCTTCCTAATTCCTTTATGAGACTGTGTCGTAGGGCCTCTAGAAAAGCTAGAAAGGCGCTAGCGCGAAAGCAGTGCTGTTACGTGCCTGCCGTAAGAGGTTTCTCGCTTTACCACGATTGCGCGTGAACGTAGCGCAATCCACTCCAGACTTTCGAGAGTCAACTTCCACGTCTGCCTTTCTACTTGTCCCACGGGCATCGACACCACCTGCGCCGCAAGATGGACCACGACAGCGCACTATCAGAGACGATGGTGTCACCGAAAAGAACGGAAGGCGCCTGTGGTACCCGAAACACAGGGCCGGATCTCGAGCTGCGAGTGACGCCTGGCTACCCGGCCATCCCCGACCGCAGGTCAGACAAGCAGAAGGCCCGGGATGAAGAGAAGGATTCGTACTTCGGGTGAGCATTGTCATGGCGATATTACCTTTCTTCTGGCATGTGTTCGCGTGAGCTAGGCAGCCCAACTGTCGCTGTGGAAAGTGCAGTGATTTGACGAAGTTATCCTGTTAAGGTACAAGAGCCATAGGAATGCGCGTGCGCAGAGTCCTGTAACACTACGATCCTAAATGCAGCACGAAAGCGACAAGTACTCGCTAAACATAACGACCATATCCACGCTCAGTCCCACTGGTTCCCCCGCCCTCAATACGACCCATACCCCCCGTCATCATCAGAGTCCACATCCCCATCCACAAAGTCCTCAGGCAATTCCTCTCCTTCACCATCCTCCTCCTCCTCAAACTCAGAGTCGTACCCGTCATAATCATCCCCCGAATACTCGCCGCGATGCATCGCACTCTTCTTAAACGCATCACGCACATATTCCGACTCTTCCCACGCATCTAGCTCCGCCGCATCGACCACCCAATCCTCTGAATCCCGCGAGTTTGAAGCCTGCAGCTGATTCGCCATCGACCTGTCGCTGCGGCGATGCACGTCGTAGTGGTACTTGATGCGGGGAAAGCGCAGCGCGAAGCCTGCGTCGAGCAGCTCGCGCAGCTGCGGCAGCAGCAGCTGGTGGAAGCGGGCGACGTTGGGGCGCAGCTTTGCGCGGTGGATGCACAGGTGGAGGTCGAGGTGGAAGCCGCTGCGGTGCCGAATGTCGAAGAGGTGGGCGAGTGGGGCGATTTTTTCGCGGATCTGGCGCTTCGAGCGGCAACGCGAGCCGTGCTCGTCGGTGAAGACAACGAGGGACAGCTTCCTGATGTGGCGTTTTGGGATGCAGCCGGCGCCGAGAAGGTCCTGGTTTAGGAAATCGACGATGTCGTCCGCGTCCCAGATGTGAAATGTGGCCGTTTGGTACAAACTTGCTGCTAGTTCGAAGAGAAAGTCTTTCTGGAGATATTTGCGGGAGAATAGATGGGGAAGTGGGGTCTCGATCCGATGGATGTACGCCCAGCCAGCAGTTTCTGCTTCCTGAATGCTATCTAGGCCGCGCCACGGTGCCTTCTGCGTATCTTTGATGGGACTGATTGAAACTCGCGGCATCCGGTCGCACAAATAGACGTAAATCATGTCGCGGACCTCGCGCGGCAAAGTTTGGACAATCTTCGTGCTCAGGCTACGGCAGTAGGTCTGAGAGTGCGAAATCGCCGCAGCGAGGAACTTACTGCGGAAGATCATCAGCATCTGAGCTTCTTCGTGCTCCACAGTCGAGGAAATTACGAGATGTAATCCGCATTGCACACCTTCTCTTGGCTACGAGGTTCTTTTGCAGAGCTTCCTCTCGCACGTTACACTCTTCTATCTCAGATCTGAGCTCATCCACTCTCGCATCATCGTCCCTAGCGTCAAAGAACGCGTGCCCCAAATCACTGAATTTCCGGTCGTGCTCCTTACATCTGCGGGAAAGTCAGCTTTTCCCTATCATCTATCTCACGATCCTTACTCAATCTCAGCCTCCTTCAAGGTCGTAGCAGTCCTGCTCCTAGATCAAAATCCAGCTTCCAAACAAATATGCCAAGAAGGTTTACCTAATCAACTCTTCCGGGAACTCCTGGATACCCGGCGCGTATTTGAGGATTGAAGGATGCATGGAGTTCTTGCGCTGTTCCAGAATACTTCGATCGTAAATCACAAGCGGCCGGCCAGTGCCGAACGGCTTTGCATACATTGTCAATGTCGAGAACAACAACTTGCGTGGGCGGATGCCGAGGATCGTTCAGGTAGAAGGCAAGACAGCGAAGCTGCAAGTCTATTTGAGATAGTTTGAGGCATCAGGCAGCTTCGCGCTAAAGCTGGTTGCCTGAACTAAACTCGCCCGATGCCCTGAAGGGTTTAGCGCGGGTATTTATGGTATGCAGGTGAATCTTTTAGCCAGACACCAGAACCAATTTCCCAAGGCTTATGGACGTATGTGAAAGACATAACGCAATTAAAATTACATACAAATGTTTCCTTTCTTTTCCTCCTAACCCTCCGTGGGTTTATTTTGCCTTTTATCGTCCCCTTGTTAGCTTGCCGTAGTTTGTGTAAAAGGGGAAATCGCCTCTGTACAAGCCACCTGCAACAACTAGGCATGCGCAGTTTCACGAGAGAACCGCTCTCGAACAAGTAAGAACATTTCTGAAACATACAACAGCGGAAAGTTCTCTTGTCACTGCTCCGAACACTGTACTGCTGGTATCCTGATTGTATATGGCGGAGCAGAGGAGAAGCCTCAGTGTCTCCGCATAGCATGGCTGTTGACTGCAAAACAACTCCATCACTTCGCACACAGGCAGGTGTTCGATGGCGCGAGCCAACGAAAAGTGCCCTTTGCGGATGTCGGGTTCTCAACATAGTCACGGCAGCTTCTTAGAGGCGCCCACACTTCTTTGCGATCCGCCGCTTTACAATGTTTGAACAGTAAGGCCGTGTAAGCTACTCGTATGCGATAGGTGAGAAGGCTCGCCGCGTGTTGCGAGACTCGGGTAACAAAGACTCCATGCACCAGCAGAGGATCCTCAATCTAGAGTGTGGTGGCAAAAGGCCAAAGGAAGGAGATGTAGACTGGTATTGTGATACGCTTGAAGTGTATCGGAACCGCTAGGGCTCGCCCCCATCGTCAGAATGAGGAATCTTACTTCAGGTTGGTTCATCTGTCATAGGACCATTCCTCTTCTCCTATGACCATTCCTCTTCAGACACATAGGGACCTTTCAATTTGGAAGGAAGAGCTTACATGGATTCCAAGGCACCTTCGCATCTGGCTGCAATTGTTTGAATATCAGATACCACTTCCAGAGTTCTGCCGGAGCAGTCTTTTCTCGAGTATCGGACCCGTTTATGTGTTGTGCAAAATTACTGTACACGCGTCCTCTCAGCAGCTCCATTGTGTGGACATCGAAAATGGCGGGTGGCTCTCCATCCTTCTTCATGGCCATTTCGACCAGGTCTCTCATAATCTTGACAAGTTTCTCGCGTTCTCTGACAACAAGGTCCTGTTTAGTTCAGAGCTCACTACAGCCAAGTCTTGAGCGCTATATTGGCCGCAACGGCCTCCAAACTTTAAGTTTTCGACGTGTTCATCCAAAACTCCTGCGTACTAAGTAGACGAGAGCAAATGTGACATGTTCTAGGAAGTCGATGGCTGGCTCCCTCATTAGAAGGGTATATGTGATCACTAATTTTGTCAATTCGCGATCATCTATACGCGTCGGAATGTATGGCACTTGAACGTACAGCCACAAGCAACGAGTTTGCGGAGATCTCTTCCACCGTGGCCTCAATCCCTACATCGCCGTTTGCAGGCCGAGACTTCGGCAATTCACGCAACCACCACTTCCAATGGTCCATCGTTGTACTGAAAAACGGCGTCCATAGCGTTTATAATGTGGAACTGCACAGTGGGATGACAGGTATTACCGCCATGCATGCTATCAGGAAAGCATACAAAGACACAAAACCGACCGTTCTTTTGTTTCAAACCCGCTCTATTCTCGAGGACGCTTTCATATCTTCGGTAAGCTGCATATGCTTTAATCCCTTAGCCTGGTGTGAGTCCTCAATTCTGGCGGAATACTTACGCCTTCGTCATGTGTGGATCCTGGAGTCGCCGAGGAACAATTGGGAGGTCGCTCGCTTGGGTGTAGGGCTTTGCCTTCATCACATTCGAATCAGCTATTCCTTTCCGGGACCCTTTCCTGATTCATTTCTATTCTCTCTGCCCCGCCGTCTCATACCGCGTGCTACGCCTCTTCTGCCTAGGTATCGCACAAAGCCGCTAATCTGCCCAGTTCACCACCAACCCCGACCCGAAAGCGCAGTACTACCCCCGTCGTATCATTGTTGCATCCATCCAGCCGCTCATCGAGCTCACCGAAACGTTCCATAATCCGTCTCTTCTCGTTGGCAGCGGAGCAGCTGTTCTCCGCGAAAATCCCCAGTTCAATTCCAAGAATTGCATAGATGGCCACTACCACGCCATCTTGATTCGTAGTGAGGCTAGTCACTGTCTCCTTGTAGCAGGAATGGCTGGGGCTATCCTTGTTGCTGGTGTTATTGGTTATACTGTGGGACGATTCACTAAATCTGCCATGCTAGGCGTTGTGGCCGGAGCGACTGCCGTTTCAGTCTTCGCCTACCTCCAGGCAAGCACCTTCAAGGAGTGAACCAAGTACAGTGATGACCGCGGATGGACTTTTGTCCATTTAGACGTCAGGTTTCCTTAGAGGTCTATTGTGGGAAATTGCAACGTGAAGTCATTCATGAATTAAAATTCAGTATTTATGTTACTTTGAACATCACTATACAGCTACTCAAGACCGACCGCAATAGCAGCCAGTGCCCAGTCCATGAACCCAGCGTTGGTGTCCAGGATGTTCGTGTTGAACTCGGCAAGCGTAGGGTAGAAGTTGCCCGAGGGCGCAAATTCGAGCGTATAACCGTAGACCTTGTTCGCGCCAGAGACCTGCCAGTATCTGCTGAAAGCGTAGTCGTCAGTAGCGCCAGACGTGGGGTAGAGACCGACGGCCTGCTGGGAGCTGTATGAGCGTCCACCGACAGCCTTCATCGCTGCAACGGTCTTGGACGCCACGTTCTTGATGTTGGTCAGATCCTGCGAAGGGATGTACTCCTTGTAGGCGGTGTCGCCGACGGGACCGCGCTTGCCGTCGTATGCGCTGTTCTGGAAGTTCATGGTAGAGGTGGTAGTCTGGTCCTCGTCGTCACCCCAGCTGTAGAGCAGGTCCCCAACTGCAGAGTGGATGTCCATGAACCAGCGGATCTTGGGGAAGTTGGAGTAGACGGATACATGGTTCTTGGTCTCGGGCTCAGAGGCAGCTGCGGTGCCGTAAAAGGTTTCGGAGGAGGGAGATGTGGATGCTGGAGACTCGCTGGAGGCAAAGAACTTCTTGAAGTTCCACAAGAAGTCAAAGTTCCTGTTGAGATCGACACCTACAGAGGAACCGCTGCTGCCGGACTTGGTATTGCGGTTCTTCCTCCACAGGTTGCCGTTGGCCTGATCGTAGGCGACACCGTCAGGGTTGACGAGAGGGAAGAAAACAATACCAGCGGTGAGGACGCTCTTGACCTGCGCATTGGTGTACGTTTTCTGCCCGTATGTTAGGCCAGTGCCGGCCTTATTGGCAGCTAGCAGATCTGAGATCCAGTAAATGAGGTTGTCGGGACCACCGCGCTCTCGTGCGTGGATACCGGCACTGAGGTAGAGATGGTATGCCGACTTGTCTGTGCCAGCGCCTACGTAGCCCACGGTTTGCGTGCGGCCTTCGAAGGTCTTGCTGGCCAGCGTGAGTAGGTTGACACCGTAGGTGCTCTTGAGCGCATTGAGGGCCGAGGTGATCTCGTTCACGTTCATGATGCTCGCAATGGTGGTGCCCGAAGCCTGTTGTCCAAGACCCTTGGGAGCAACGGTGCCAGAGGAGAAACGGTCGCCGGTTCCAATGGGCGCATTCGCTGCCCTCTTCACCAGGTGGCGCTTGATTGAGATCTCAGCGTCCCGCTCGTAGAACTTCTCAAGCTCCACGATCTGGGGCTCGCTCAACCACGCAGCCAGGCGAAACTGGCCATCCTCAGTGGGTTGCGCAACCGGTCTGCAGCCTGTGGTAGTGAGTACATGTGTTGGGTACCGCACTTTTATAGATGCTCACCAAAATCGTACGTGTCGTTGCGGACGACGTCGCGGAAGTGGGCTGGACTGGGAGCCTTGAAGTGCACCGGCACCAGCTCACCAAGCACAACGGTGCTGGAGGCAAGCAGGGAGGCGACGAAAGAGTACTTCATTGTTCCGGCGAGACCGTTGGAAGGATGCGAGCGGGTAGCACGGCCTTGAGCAGCGGGCAGTGCCTCTCTCTATATGCTCCCATCGCGAGGTCGTTGTCCTATCGGGCGGTGGTTTCTCCTTACAGGCCATCACAACCCAGGTACCATGCTGTGAGCGCGGTGGGTTTATCTCGGCCAATCAGCGGCTTGGCCACGTCGCTAGACACCCTCGCACCTTCTCCAAAGCGTCTAGCGGATCGACTGTTCTGGGCAGGCACTGGGCGGCTTCTGTGAATGGCCGAGTGTGTCTATGCGATCCCTTCCACCTGCTACTCTGGCGCGTTGTTCCTGGCCGGCGTCTTGTCTGCAATATACGAGTCGACGTCGTCCTGCCGCCCAAGATCGCGCCATCGTCGTGGCCTGCCGTTTCCGGTGGCGATCCGAAGTCTTGTCATTTAAGGACTCACGACGATGCTTGGGGCTGCGATAAGAGGCGTGTTTCGGATCGCTCCATGTGATCGCTCGTAGGCGAGCTGCGACTGCGCCCTCCCGCCGTGGACGTGTGGCGGAGTGGACGGTTGTTTACCTGGATCGCGGTTGATCGACAACCTCCCGGAACTGGCAAAACTAACGAGATGCGCCCGGAACATGGCCTTGGCGGAGGTTTGCTCATGCGACCTCTTGTGCTGCGCTTGAAGTCGCTGTTACCTTGTGTACATGCTCATTTACTCCCCAAGTGGTTCCAGAGCACTTCAGAGCGAGCAAAGGGGGAAGGGTAGGCACGTTGTAACAGTAACCTAGCGCGAGCGATATGCTATGGATCTTGCGTAACCGCACAGCGAGGACAGGTGTAGGCAGTCGTGCAGCGGCGACCAAGAGTGACTGCGAATGTGGCAATCTGCAGCGGCATGTCTCTATATACGTTGTACCCGGGGCCAGCACAGTACTCATTACCCCAGACGCTAGGACTGCACGGTAAAGCCATTGGCGAATCGAGAATCCGGAGACATGTTACGGTGGCAGCTCTCTTCTACGAATGGACGTGTACTCAATTTTCAAATCCGCAAAAGTTCAATGGCACGATCAGCTTTCAAATCATGCGAGCAGGATCAACTTTCCGGCCAAATCGTTACTTCATTTGCTCATAACTTGGTATCTTTTTTTTATATATCGCATGACCTTGGGCCTCCGCTGTGCGGAACCCATCTCGAGCAGCCCCCTTCACAACAAAGCGATCGCGAGGACTGCAGCAAGCACGCTGCTGCCAATGAACGGCTTGATCGAGCTTGCGGCGCCAGGCTGCCCACTTCCGGTTCCAGAGGGCTCCGCTTCCTGGGCTTGCGACGCACCAATCGGTGCGCCTCCTACTCCTGTTCCGTTCTTGCACTGGTCGTCGTCAAGGGGCTTTGCGTCCTTGCTGAACGTGATGTCCATGCACTGTCTCATGTCAGTATGCCACTCGTTCTATCCTCAGGACTGGAAAGCGACTCACGTTGTACAGACTGCTCCCCGAGTGGCTGATCTGAATGACCTGTAGACTGGCATTCTTTCCATCCAATCCATCTGTTCCGCCCGTGATGTTGCCAGCCTTCAAGCCCTCTTCGAGCGCCGCTTTTACAGCATCCTTCAGGCAGAGCACACCTTTACCAGTCTGGTTGAAGTTGTCGATGAGTGAGATATTGAAGTTGGTCACGTTCTCGCCGAGTCCGAGATTGACGTAGGTAAAGGCAGCTTCGTGGCTACCGTTGATCGATATTGAGCCGCCAGCCGTAGGCCACTTAGTTCGCGTGCCGTTTGTGGTCTCGGACACGTTTGCACAAGGCCAGATCCATTGCGACGCAGTGTCCAGGCTGAGCGAGTCACCGCGCCATTCGGGGTAGAGGACGTGGAAATGTGCAGATGTAAGCGCGGCGAAGGATGCAAGAGGGAGGAGAGTAGAGGCAAGCATCCTTGCGGTAGTCGGATGAGATCAATTAAAGATGGGCTCAGAATCGTCCTACTTTCGAATGGCCCAGCGAGGCTGCAGCTCTCTCTCTTTATACTTTGGATCCATCCCATCGCTCTGAAGAAGCAACGCTACTGCCGTGTGCCTCGTACTTTCCACAGCTCGCTTGTGTAGCTCTGAGCAACTGAGCCCCATGTGAGGGTTCTGGGAGCCCCAAGGCACCAATAGGCATCCCACAAACACTTCTGAGGGCTCCCGGTGGCGCCAGCTATAGCTCAAACCCTTGCCGTCGGCTCTGCAGCTGTATGCTCGTGAGGAAGTTTTCTCACTCAAACTTGCTCAATTTGCTTGGCGGCTTGGCTTCACTAGGCGGCGGAAACAAACCCAGGAGCGACACCAAAGACTGCGAGCAGATGAAGCGGCCAGATACATGAGTGAAAGTAGTGAATTGAAAAGGTATGTTTGAAGTTGCAGTAAAGTTTTGTGGGAAATCTATACCGGTAGCATGCCTATTATGTCCATAGGGCAATGCGCGCAACACCATGCTGTCCAGCCCTAGTCACAAAACAATGTTATTGAACGCCGACGCAGATGGATATCATACTAAAACATGCTACTCTGCTTTTTTCTCAAGGTAGTCGTACTTGATTCGCTCGAGCTTCGCAAGCCCCAGAAGCTCTTCTTCTTCATCTTCTGCTGCGCATTGGGTTTTGGAAGGCCGTTGCTGAAGTACGCGCTTTGTGACCCAGTGGCCTGGGGCCCGGGAGGCTGCAGGTAGGGACCAGGGCGGAGCGGCTGCGATGCAGGTACAGGAGGACGATGGAACGGGCCTTGGGTAAGGGGCACGGAGTGTCTTTGCGGGTGTTGTGAGAGAGGTAGGAGATTGCTCTGATCTCCGAACTGTCTCCGGAGCCGTTCAGTCTCCCGGTCTATCTCAGCCTGTCGCCGCCGGCGCTCCTTCTCTTCGTGCTTTCGCCGCCTTTCTTCATCCTCGAGGAACCGCCGCGTCTTTCGCTCTTCCTCTTCTTCTAATTGCTTCCGCCGTGCTTCAGCTTGTCGCCGTTGCTCTCTTGCTTCGGCCTCGACCTGTTCCTTTAGTCGCGCCGTCTCGGCATCCAATTCCCACTGTCGCCGAGGATCAAGCCGCGGACCGGGTTGGTTCTCAGTCTTCAGCGGAGGGAGAGACGTACGTTTGGCTGTGTTGCGGGATGGCTGGTTGTAGAGCCCGGACGCGGGAGGGCTGCTGATATTTTGGACCGGCCGTTGGGCAGGCCGTTGGGGTTGCGCTGGCGGCTGGGGCGTCATTATGGGTGGCATGACGGTTGACGGCTCAAGTGGCGACGAGCCTTTTCGTGTCCGAATGCCGCCGCTGTTCTTGCGCGTGTTGGGGTCCAAGATGTGGTACGACTCGCGCGGGTTGCTGAAGAAGAGGTCCCGAATGGCGGCACCGCCGAGCAGGATGACCACTTCTAGACCTTTGTAGTCCTCCATTTCCACCCTATAGAGGTTCGGCTCCATGATGGTGATCTCCTTCAGCCCAGAGAACAAGGCAACTGCAATATCCGGCTCCTTGTTCTTCTTCGCCTTCTTGCCCACGACATCGGTAGACTTGCCGGTAAGGTAGCAGGTCATGTCCTTGCCAAGCCTACCTTCTTTCCTCCATGCGAAGTTTATCTGCGGGGTGGTGGCGTCGGCACCGGGGTCGTTCATGGTGCGGTCGAGAGTGGAGGAGCTAGGCGTTCGGAAGGAGGTCTGCGGCATGCTGAATTCGTACGAGACAGTCGAGCTCCATTTTGTCGTCTGCTGCTTGACGAGGATCTGCTGGTCTGGGTTGTAGAGCTGAATGGCAAACTCGGTGGGGAAGATGGGCTGCGGAGGGGGTGGGATGCCGCCGTTCCTGCGGATGTCGTCCTGCGACAGCGACGGCTGGGACCACCCTGGCTTTGAGAGCACTTCTCCGTACAGGATGTCGGGGTTGTGAGCGTCGAAGAGAGCTACCGCGTACGTGTTTCGCGCTTCGTTGGAGGCTGGGTCGATGCCCGTAAGCGAGTACGAGGCTTCTGGCTCGGAGCCATGTTGGGTGTAGTAGTAAGATTCGTGGTGCTTGATCTTGTCCGCCGAGGGCTTCAGGAAGAAAGCTGCCGGCGAGTGTTAGCGCATGCCATCGGCAACTAGGCGGGGCTGCATACATACTGGGCAGGGCCTCGTCTAGCATGGCGTCATATTCCGCCTGGTTTTGGTACAGAACGGAGGCAGCGAGAGTCGGGTGCGGTCTGCTGCGTGGCGGGCGTGGCGGGCGTGGGCGGTGTTAAGAAGATCCAAGACGAGCTTCTTTGCTCGAGCATACGCGTTTCGGAGGCGTTGGGTTGCGGCTGTGAGCTTGCTTAGCGCACGGCCCCGCCAATGACGCCCGTCGCCGTTCCCTCGTCAAGGGAAGCGCTATTCTTGGAACATCCCTTCAACTGTCACGGCAGCTATCCACAACCTTTGAACTCGTCGCCGGCCGAACCAACATCGCTTCAAACGTCCTTCAACCCATACGCACGTACCACGGCGTCGCAATGGCCCGGTGCTCATCGTACAAAACTTACCATCGCAATGCCACTACGCGCGTCTCACGATCCACCGCGTTCCGCACAGCCCTCAAGGCCGCGGAAGTACAACGGGCGCAGCCTGCCGGTATATGCCTTGCGCCATGATCCCGGCTCTTCATATCTCTCTTTTTTTTTTTTTCTTGCGTCGAACCATCCGTGATTCTGCGGTTCAGGGTCCACGACTTGACACTTACTGCGGAGAACTGTATCAACCCATTACGCGTCCTCGTTAGCACCACAATCCTCGCAAGAAAAGCGGGTTACGGTAAATTGTTATGTTACTTATTATACCTGACCAAAGGGAACTTGTTACTGCTAAAGAGCGTCATCGTCCCCGACCTAGCCGTCGCGGCCTGTGCGACCTTCCACATTAACCTGCCCTTCCTGCCATTTCACTATCCGTTGAGCCTTGCCTGCTACCATCCAGCACTTACCTCGGCATGAACTATGGCACTCCTCAACAAGTCCAGAGAATGAGGCGTGATAGAACCCGCTATCAAGATCTGCGAGGTCAATGTCACCCTGCTCGTCACCAGGTGCACAGCAGAGCCTGCCTTCAGCGAGCAGAATAACTTCTCTACCGTCGGCGACATATTGGGCTTTGTCCAATCCCAGGTGTACTCACCATGTAGGCCGAGCTCGATGTAATCATCGCGTACCGAGGGAGGTTTGCTGGCTAATCCGTCACCGTTGAAAGTGTACATTGGTGCTACCTTCAACGTTTGTCTGCCAATCACGTGTGTGACAATCCCAAACCTGCCCTTAGCTTGCACGGCCGCTTGGAATCGGGTGCCACCGAGTACCTGAATCGCTTCGCCCTCATCCATTTGATCGAAACCAAGGACGAATGGTTCGATGTAATAGATGATGTCGCCGGCTTTCAGGAGGCCCATGCTGTAGCACGTTACAGTGTCGTAGTGATCGTGCATGTGGTGGAGCAGATCTCGTACATGCCGCAATGTCACGTCAAACTGGTTGGCGACGTACTCACTGCGATGAAGGTACCCTCTTCTCTGGCGGTCGTGCCTGACGTCGGGATGGTCAACGATTGGATCGAGCCCCCGCTGACCACCAGGGCCCTGCCTCAGTGAGTCAAAATACCACTCCATATCAAGTTCCCAGTCGGAGCACCGAATCTCATCTATCGAGGACATTGGTGAAGAATACCTGGACAAAGAGGTGCCCGCCACAGATCGACGAGCAAGAAAGCCACCCGAAGCGGATTGCCGACGTGAGGAACCACCAGACGATCTACGCGAAGAGTAGCTGCCGCTAGAAGCATATTGTGACCAGTAGTCGCCACCCGAGGGCTGCCTACGTGTCGGTCGAGTCGGCTCGTAGTAGTCGTTCCGGCGATCACAGCGCCCCTCGTGGTGCCTGTTCTTCGCATGGTCCCCCGAAGATCGGTGCGAGTAATGTCTGGCCATGGCTAACGTTAGCGATGAATAGAAAAGAGGGAGCAAACCTGTGACCTGACTAGTTGGAAAGATGGAACTGACTTGCCGAAAGCGTTGAGTCTTGTCGATATGCTGCCCAGCAGCAATACTCTGGACGCTTTGGGGATGCCGTAGTCAGTCGATGTGGGTGGATGTTGGTTTGCTGAAGAATGGGACAGGACACCGCATCGACTCCTTTTATTCCACAAACCAACCGGAAGTTGGTATATCCTATACAATGTCGTACATTGCCATTGTAATCTAAGGAAACTGAACTAGCTTTGTTCGATTGTTCGGTGGTTATAAGCGGCATCTAAACAAGGCTTGAAGGGTGGATGTTGCTATTCTAATATAGAACAATCATCCTTTATCTTCCTGACTTAGACAGATAGACAAAGAGCATGGATATGTGATAGGAACGCCGTTTCAACGCCAATAAGACCTCTCCCACTCACTTCGATGGTATATGGCTCGTCCTGCTCATCGAAACTGCAGCTACGACACCGCGATATACATACACACAACACACATCTCTCAGATAAACCCTCTCTGATGTCAAAAAGAATCTCATATTCCACCGCAATGCCACACAAGTCCCAGCGAAGAATCCCTCGCCATCAGAAATCCGCTCTCCGCCCCATAGCCCCACAGCCTACCGAGTTTCCAGGAGCACCATCCACAGCCCTCACAGCACCACCAACCCCCAATAAACCCGCAAACTCATACAACCCCCTACCCGCCGCTCTCGCCCACAAGATGGGCACCCTAATCACCCTCTCCCGCCGCCTCGAATCCATCCTCCATGGCCTCGACTACGGCCTCTTCACCACGCCCAGCGAGCACCGCGACGCCCAAGCCCGCATGAAGCACCTGCGCACCGTCTACAGCAGCCTGCGCCCCCAAGTGGACCGCGAGCTTGCCGCGCTGGGCCATCTCCCCGCGACCGGCGCCCCAATCATCTTCCCAGCGCCCACGACGAAGCCCCCGTCCCCGTTCCCAAACCTCACCACCTCCCACCCCTCCCACAAGCGCAAATACGGCCCCACGTCCCCGCAGTACACGGTGGACAAGGCGCTCAAGCGCAAGGCCGACAGCCAGGGCGGCGCTGCGCCAGCACACGTGCATGTGCTGCCGGTGGCGAAGAAGCAGCGGCTAGATGGCGGCGCGGAGAGTGACTTTGTGGAGACGGACTGCGAGAGTGTGGATGAGGGGAGCAGCGAGGTCCAGGCGGAGTGGCTGCCGGCGCCGATTACGAATTTGGCGGTGGAGAGGCCGTTGAGAGAGGCGGAGAGGAAGAGGATGATGGGGTGGAGTTGGAGTGCGGCAGTGAGGGCGAGGGCGGGGGCCAGGGATGTGATGGTGGATTGTATAAGGAGTCCTTTAGGAACGGGGATGGTGTGGTAGGTTGGGGTGTAGGTGCAAGGTGGTTTGAGGTTGTTTGTTCAGGAAGTTGTCTGCATTGCAGAGGGGTCCCGGCCGAACGTCACTCTACCATGAGCGGAGAGTTCATGCTGCAATGAAGATATTTTCGGTTCTTTCTTTAACACAATGGTGCCCGATGATTGTATACTGTTCACGTGATACCTATGGTATAGCCAATCCGAGCGTTCTTGAGGTGTTTGTGAACTCTGGGCACAGTGAGTAGTTGGTAGAAGCGTACCAGCAGAGTCTACGACCAGTTGCCTACGCGGTCTTCTATTATACTGAGACAGGAGACAGCTAGTGCAGCTAATTCTAGGCGACGAAGGGTGAGCAATGGCTGTGCGAATGAGATGTCTACTTATGTGTCTAAGCACCTAGAGGTAGAACGCGATTGCCCAGTCCTGACACTGGCACTCGCTAGTGCGAATGGTTTGCTTCACACGGTCTTCCATAGGATGTAATGTAGTTTTCGTACGGTATTCGTGGAGGGGACATGAAGGTTCCCCCATTGACCCGTTTCGAGACCTCTGAACAGTCAGGGCGCCAACACTCGAGAAAGGGCGTAACTACTGTGTAATTATGTCTCTGCAACTGATGAAAGTGATGCAGGAAAGGGAGAAAGCCAAATTCTGGCCCGAAGGCGCCAAGTACACTGGCCGAACCCGAGACCGCAAACCGTCCGCAAAGCTTCACGCCGCAAAAGCTATGTGCTTGATAATGATCATTCTATCGACGAACGCCAATCCTTTGCAAGACCCCGGGCATCTCCCTAGCTGCCACCGCCTGACTCCACCAATCATCGAAACGACGATGGCACAACCATCGAACAGGACTGTCAGCTGCGCCCCCTGATCGAGAGCCGCATGATGATGGAGTCTGGCATGTCAAGTTTGATCCTCCTGAAGAATTCCTTCGCGGCCTCGAACGATACAAGAATACAGGCTGTGGAAGACTCGCGACTCCTGGTGGATAAACAGCGTGAGGCAGACACACCCCTACGGTCTCTGTTCAGTGGTGTTTTCGTATATGGAGTTAACTCATGAGCTCCGAAGTCCAGCAGGTACCTAACCATCTCCTTCCTACTATTATGGCACGCGTTCTCTACAAGCTTAACCCAAAAGTCTGATCCAATGTCCCAGAGCTCGGCCTGTGCTCTGATTCTCCTTAGGATATGTGGTGGCTTAATGTTTACATCAAGATGTCCATAGCTCATGCTTGCTTCTCATTATAGTAATCCTGTATGTACAGTCTTTCCTGTTACGGTAGAATATATCCCTATAAAGAGGTTCCACCACCATCGCCCAAGGTCCAAACCTAATTTACCAATCAAAGCGTTGATTTCGGGGCACCGCTCTGACCGCGATACTGCTTCCGTCAAAGGTACCCCTTTTCTAACATGGCAAAATTGAAGTAATAAGCTTACCATTCCAGTCGGGGCAGAGGTTGCAAAGTATTCACATAAAAGCCTGACGCTTCATCTCCTTTTCACGGAGGCGGTGTAGATCATTTTTCGATTATTAAATCTCTCGGCCGGCGGTTACTGGCTCCGTAGTGACGGCTAGGAGATTCAGAACATAACCATGGCACAGGTGAGTAGTTAACAGCTTCTCTTCGGTACACTACATCGAAGTTAAATAGAAGGACTTGATAAGGAGCAGATTGGAGCTCATAATCCTGGTTTTACTGGATTATGTTGGTTAATCGGGAATGGATTGTGTTTGCTTGCTAGGGAGTTTCTCGAAACTGGCCAAAGACAGGCGGTACACACCCATCTCTTCCCAGCGCTCCATCTTGCAAACTGTCTGTGCTTTCCGTAAGCATAGTTGCTATTGAGTTCTGCGCTGGACGCAAGCGATCCACGGATTGATTGTAGAAGACTTCAGACACCTTGCTCAGCCACGCACATCGATTTTCTATCGAGCTTGAACTAGTGACTATTAGCTACACGGGTTTGAGATTGATTTCGCTCTCCGATTTTCATAGTACATTGGTGAAACAAAGACTATAGAATTTTGTAGATATCACACAGGTCAACCGACGCCAGTCATGTGCTCACGAACATGCCAACTAAATACACGCACCCACGAGGACCCTTTCACTTCCAGCACGTTTCAGTAATTCATACGACTCTGCCTCTATATAAACCCGTCAGACCCAGAGATACCAAGCGCAACTCTCGCCCATCAACGCCTTCACATCGAAACCTGCAGATTTCCGAGCGAACCCCAACACTCTTCACCGTCATCATGGCTCCCTTACAGAACCCTTATCACGCTCCTCTCAGGCAGATACAATACCGGAGCTACCTGAAGACGATCGAGCTGTACCACTACTCACATCAAGTTCTCCCAATCTCGCGATTCGAGGAGATGTTCGCCGCCCAAACACCTGGTTTCGTTCGTCGCCTAGAGTCGCGTGATACACTCTGTGATAAGAATGGTCAGGAGAAAAACCACGTCCCGGATGGCGACGAGGTACCCATTGGATTCACTGAAGTCGCGTACTTGTTCAATATATTCCGAAACCGCGGAAGCGCGCAGGCAAGTGGGAGTGCATTGGGTTTCCGTTTTCTGGACGAGGACCGCATTGAGTGGATGTGCTTCGACCGGCCCGTCGATAACTTACTTTCGGGAGCTACAGCGAACGACGGAAGGCACCTGTTCCAGAAGGTGGCAGATCTGGAGCGGGGCGATGGCAGCACGCGCTGGAAAGGCACCGTAGGGGGGTGGCCAGAGCATCGCCAGTGGTGCAACGCGCTAGACAATGCCACCAGGCCTCTCTTAAGGCTCACCATGGTGGAGAGAAGCCGTGCACGTCTCGATGAGCGCAAAGCGCGAGATGCCAGGAATGCCGAACTTCACTCCGATGAGAATAACGAATGAGGGGTCTATAGACCAATCTCAGTCACGGCTCAGAGGACTATGAGGTATGTCTCAAAGGGAAAGCAGCGTTTTCATTCGTGATTAGCTGACTGCTTCAATATCTCAGCCCCACGATCAGTACCTAGGTACCAGTTCAGGGTCACGCGGTCACACGCTGATGGCCATTTTTCGTCAAGCGAAACCTCCGATAGCACAATCCCAGCTTCAGAGCCTGGTTTGATAGTTTTTCAAATAACGTCTGTCCAACCATACCGGGAAGCACGGTGTAACGGGACGCTTTCTCTTCCAGACCCTCGGATTATCCCTAGTTTTCTTGAATATAAACAGTTGTAATGCGCATCCATTCTGCAGCTCTCATTCTCCCAGCACATCAGTCTCCGACGCCGGAAAGCTTGTCGTTAACCATGCTGTCGCTCGCTCTGTTAACGCTGTCCCCAACTCTCCTCTAACACTCCCCAGCTCGTTCGCGACAATAGATATCTGTGAAGAGCTCGGCGGGCTAGAAAACAAGCTAAGGTAGCAAAGACTAAGACGGCAGCGTTAATAAAGGTTGTTTTAAGGTAAGGAGTGTACATCCCGGCAGTTTCTCCGCGCGGACGGCAAGATCGTCAGAATGCGTGCGACCGGACTTTGACAGCCCTTGGCATGCGGCAGCTTGCAGTAGCGTACTGAGATATCTGCGTGCCGCACCGCCCACTGTGGCTGAGACCTGCGACTCTGAGCTGGGGCACTTGATGTGGCGAGCGTCCGCTCAGCCTGATCGCATGCACTGCCTCGACAGGCTGCCTTCACAGCAGCATAAGCTTCATCTGCCTGCTTTGATCCGTCGCGACTATGCTGTTCTACTCTTAACAACACAAAATCGTTCACGCCTCGCCTCCCTTAAACCGAGCCCGAGCTGCAAACGCCATGCGGCTTCTCCACTTCAACACCCTAGGAAGGCTAGTCTTGACAGACTTTCGCGGCAAGACGATCCCGCCATATGCCATTCTGTCGCACAGATGGAGCGAATCCGAGATCCTTATTGAAGACATAGCGAGCGGAGTCTACAAAGAGAGGGAAGAAGGCTACTGAAAGCTCCAGTTTTGCGCTAAACAGGCAGCCCAGGACAAGCTGCAATATTTCTGGATCGACACTTGCTGCATCGACAAGTGGAACCTCTCTGAGCTCTCAAAGGCGATCAACTCGATGTTTCAATGGTACAAAAACGCGACACGATGCTACGTCTTTCTATTAGACGTCTTAGTGTCGACTGCAACAGAGCCAGCCCAACGCAACGACTGGGAGGCTTCGTTCCGCAAAAGTGTATGGTTCACTTGAGGGTGGACCCTCCAAGAGCTTATTGCGCCAGTGTCAGTCGAGTTCTTCTCGCGTGAAGGACATCCCATAGGCGATAAAGCGTCGCTCGGCCAGCTTATTAGTGAGATCACTAGCATCCCGCTTGCGGCATTGCGTAACTGCCCCTTGGACCAGTTCTCTATATCTGAGCGAGAAAGATGGGCCAAAAATCGTAGAACAACTGAAGAGGAAGACATTGTATACTGCCTGCTTAGTATTCTTACTATCTATATGCCTACCGCGTATGGCGAAGGACAGGAGAGTGCACGAAGCAGACTATAGGCAGAAGTCGACGTAGCTGCTAACGTACTATCGATCATCCCGTTCTCACAAAATCCTCGCTTCGTAGGCCGAGAGTCGCAGCTTGCCGAGCTAGAAGCAAAGCTATTTAGCAACGAACAGACCACTACTACACTAGCGATCGTTGGACCTGGTGGGACAGGCAAGTCGCAGCTCGCGCTCGAGGTTGCGCACAGAATAAGGCAAAATATGAAGAACTGCTCAGTCTTTTGGATGGACGTAAGCGACAAAGACAGTCTCTACCAGTCATATGCAAGTGTTGCGCAGAAGCTTGGCATTCCTGGGTGGGATGATGATAAGGCCGATATGAAGCAGCTTGTAGAACGCTGTGTAGTAGAAATTAGTGCGCGACAGTGTTTACTGATATTTGACAACGTAGAGGACACTATTCTACAATCTGGCGGCATGTCCACAACAGAAGCGGTAGAATTGGTGAACTATCTACCGCAGTCTAACCTATGCTCTACTATCTTCACAACAACAAGTTATGGCATAGCTAAGGCGCTTACTTTACAGAGTATTATAGCACTGCAAGAGCTGACACCAGATATGGCGCTAAAGATGCTGCAAACCCGCTTGGCAACGCCGCTTTCAAGCACTGAGCAGCTGGAAGCTAAGAACTTGTTAGGGGGGCTGTTGTATCTACCTCTAGCAGTCGTGCAAGCAGCAGCGTGTATAAATGCTAGCGGCATGACGGTGCAGAATTATCGAGCACAGCTAGATAAGTATAGCAGCAACTCGTCTACAGAACAACTACGGAGCGCTAGTATAACAGATCCTGTGGCTACTACGCTATTTTCCTCCCTGGATCAGATCGTTTGTGAGAATGCACTCGCTACAGACTATCTTTTTCTTGCTGCATGCGTAAACCGGAAAGACATCTTACTCGACCTTCTAGAGGCAGCCTCGCCACAGGCAAAGGAAGATGCCATCATAGTACTTCACAGGTATGCGCTCGTCACTAGGCGACCTACTGAATCAGCACTTGATATTCATCGACTAGTGCATCAAGCTCTACGCAAACGGCTGCAAGCGCAGGGATGGCTCCAACAGTGGACCCAACGCACTATAACACAGCTACTCCAAGTTTTCCCAAGCGACGACCATAATAATAGAAGTAAGTGGAGACGGCTGCTTCCACATGCCCAGTATGCACTGTCGCATAGTCTGACAGATGATAATAATGAAGAGAGATTGAATCTTTCAAGGAAATGTGCCATGACTCTGTATAGTGACGGAAGGTATGAGGAGGCCAAAGAGCTAGAGGTGCAAGTGATGGAGACGAGAAAGAGGGTGCTTGGGGAGGAGCATCC